>NC_044303.2:175043245-175313245 GCF_007474595.2 Lynx canadensis
AAAAGACCCCACTCTTTCCAATGTTCCAGGGCTCATGCTGAATTTCTCTTACTCATGTACTTCCAGGTAGAATGTATTGGAAACATCTCAGGATGGGGCGGTTAGAATGGGAGAGTTAAATGTTCAAGCTCACATGACCATCTTGCATCAGCAGCCTATCCTGTAATTTGGACTTAGTAGTAAAAGGGAAAGGAAGAGGAAATGAAGTCAACAAGGGACTTGGGGGAATGACTGCTTTAAGGAAAACGATCTGGAAGTATTATGTTAAGCATGGCTTAAGTCTCTACAAGAATGTGGTTTTGGGGGCGTGTATGTGGCTAAATTGTCTGTGACCTGGGCTCATGGCTCATGGTGTCCCTGTGTGCATGTGCGACAGCGAGGCTGAGGGTGGGAGCACAGAGGTGGGGGCGGAAACACCCCCAAGGTCTGTATCAGAAATACAGTCCTTTCATTTAAAGCCAAGGTGCAGGTTGTACTGATTACTTGAATGGAATTATTAGGTTCTGGATTTTTGCAGAGAAAATTGCAGCTTCCGATGTGGTGCTGGGTTCTCACAGTGGAGCTAAGGCTGTTGGTTTTCTAATGAGCCCTCAGGGATTTCTGCCCTGGAGGACTGAGCAGCAACGAGGCTCAGGACCAAGCCCTCTGTAAATATCATCTCATTTAACACTTAGAACCATCCTGCTCTGTCATCACCGTTTTAAAGAGGAAGAGTCCAAGCTTGGGGAAAAAAGAGAGCACACACAGCCAGCAGTGGCAGGGTAAGGGCGGGAGGCCAGACAGTCTGGCATGCAAACCCCCTGCACAGGAAGGCATGACGATAGCGCCATTTATGTACGATTAGCTCGAAGTCTGACCTGTGAGGCATAGTCCAGGGCAGCTGGGAAGAAGCTGGGGAGATCCTTCTCCGCTAGGCCCTCTTGCCTCCATCCTGTGCCCTATTTTAGACCTGTGGGTAATTACTTATTTAGCTTGTTGGCTCCGGCACTCGACCCGGAGCTCCCCGGTATACCGGCAGTGACGCATAAGTGAAAAGAACACGCAGGCGGGAGTCAGGCAGCCAGCACCTTCCCTAGCCCTGTGACTTTGAACACCTTTCTGAACCCCATTTTCCATTTGGGCAAAGTGGAGGTGAGCGGGCCTATGAGGAGGGATTGTTTTAAGGGGTGAACAACAGAAGGCGGGCGCCCGGGACACAGAGGCTGCTCAGCCAACGCCAGTTCTCTCTGGTCTCCTTGAGAATAAGGCTTGCATCTTGCTAACCCTATCCATCGCCCCTGCTCTTGGCACCTAATGAGTGCTCAGGAGAATATATCCATTCAGTGAGTGCAGCTCCAGCAAAAGGAATTTTTCACCCTTATGAATTTTTAGGGGTGTCTCAAGCCCAATGAACCCTGAGTGAGGGATACTGCGCATCCCCTTTTCCAGATTCCGGCAGTGCTGGTCGAGGAAGTGCGGGTCCCGCGCGAATCCGGGAGGGAGCCGGGGCGGGTGGGCTCTGTACCTGCGAGGGCGCAGCCGGGCCTTCGGTTGCCGCCGCCGCCGCCGGCAGAGGGCGCCCCGGACCCGCTGAGCTCGTGGCGCTGGGGCTGGGGCGCTCGCCCGGCGCGGGGCGCAGGCTGCAGTCCGGCGTTGACCGCAGCCCGCGACGCGCCCGCCGCCCGGGCGGAGCTTGAAGTGAGCGCCCTCGGGGCGCAGCGGCGCGCGCCTGCCAGGCGCGCCGCTGCGCGGAACCCTCTCGGAACGGTGAGTGCAGGCGCCGGCGGGGCACCCCTCACCCTAGTTGGGGGACACTTGGAGACGCAGGTCGGACGGACGCGGGCTGTTGCAGGGCTTGGTATGCGTGGGAGAGTGGGCAGGGTCCCTGCTTGCGTCGGTCTTTGGGAAGGGCTTGGGGTCGTGCCCGGTGGGTGTTCGGCCGAGCTGCGCTGTTTGGAGACTCGGGCTTACTTGAGGTTCTAACACAGGGATCTCTCTCGCGGGCCCTGTCGCATGCTGTTCGGGGGTCCGGGGGTCCGGGGGTTGGCGGGTAACCCAGGGCGTGCGAGCGCTCACCTGGGCGTTCCCCACCCCGTTTCGCCCGCGACATCACCCAGGGAACCACGTGCAGGCTGTCGCCCGCAACTCTGCCTGTCAAGCGAAGCCCGCCCCCAGGGCAGGGGAGGGGACGCGGGGGCGGGGTGGGCTGTGCCCCGCGGGAACCCGGCTGGCCCGTGCGCCCTCCGGTGCCAGCTCGGCTCTCTTCGCCTGGTGTTCCCACGGGCTCCCGGGAGGTAGCGGACAGTGCGGTGGAGAGGCGCAGAGCCCTGCCCCGAGGGGCCGGAGGCCACCCAAGGGGCGCCCGGGCGCTCGGCCCCGGGGGAAAGGCAGCGAGGAAGAGAAGCTGCCCAAGTGACTAGTCTTGGAGGTGCCCTCTCTCGAGGAGGAGCTGAACGCCCGGGAGCCCTTTTCCCGGGTGTCATTGGCTTGAACAATCTCTGGACGCTGGAGAGGTAGGGCATCGCCGGCTCTGGGGGACCTGGCCCGGGATCATTTTCCGAACCTGCCCCGCGATTTTTGCGCATCAGGAGCCAGACCCCGGCTGCGCGCGCCGGGCAGGACTCCGGCGCGCCTCCTGGGCGTTGTGGTGCTGCGGCGCCTAGCGAAGCCCGCTTTCGGAGCTCCGGGGGCTTTTGAGAGACGCAACCTCGAGGCAAGGTAGGTGGCTCGCCCGGCGTTGAATTGGGGTTGATGTGGGTAAAGCTGCGATCTGCTCAAGGCTTGGCGAACGACCTTTGCCTTCTTTTTGCTTTCTAGGGCGTATGGAGGGCTGCTGTGGAGCCAGGGACTTGGAGGAGTGAGGCGTGTATTTTCAGCTGCACCTCAGAGAGGGGAGAATTCTGTCACCACCAGAGAGGCAACCGCCCCAAAATGTGACCACGATGACTAGATCCGCAGAGGCCTGGGAATCTCCGGATTGATAGCCTAGAATATGCTAAAAAGCCAGTGCTTTCCACTGGGAACTGGAGGGTCAGCTGGTGAATGCAACAGTGACCTGGAGCAAGGGAGTCAGAAGACAGTTCTAGAGAGCAGGGAGGACCTTCCAAGGGGCTGACTTGGGTGGCCAAGGGTAGGCTCCTGCCCCGCGATTGCTGCAGCCCTCTGATGGGATGCTGGTGAGGTCCTGCGGCCCCGGGAGCCGGTGGGGGTGTGTGAGGGGCCGCCCAGTGGGTGAGAACTGCAGGTTTGACTGGCCTCTCATCCCTGCTTAGGAACTGGAGGGTGTCAGAGCCCCCCGCGTGCACCCCCTCAGCAAGATGAGGACTCTGAACACCTCTACCATGGACGGGGCTGGGCTGGTGGTGGAGAGAGACTTCTCCTTCCGCATCCTTACAGCCTGTTTCCTGTCTCTGCTCATCCTGTCCACGCTCCTGGGGAACACGCTGGTCTGTGCGGCTGTCATCAGATTCCGACACCTGCGGTCCAAGGTGACCAACTTCTTTGTCATCTCCTTGGCCGTATCGGATCTCTTGGTGGCTGTTTTGGTCATGCCCTGGAAAGCAGTGGCGGAGATCGCTGGCTTCTGGCCCTTTGGGTCCTTCTGTAACATCTGGGTGGCCTTTGACATCATGTGCTCCACTGCGTCCATCCTCAACCTCTGTGTGATCAGCGTGGACAGGTATTGGGCCATCTCTAGCCCCTTCCGGTATGAGAGGAAGATGACCCCCAAAGCAGCCTTCATTCTGATCGGCGTGGCATGGACCTTGTCGGTACTAATCTCCTTCATCCCAGTGCAACTCAGCTGGCACAAGGCCAAACCCACAAGCCCCTCCGATGGGAATGCCACTTCCCTAGGTGAGACCACGGACAACTGTGATTCCAGCTTAAGCAGGACATACGCCATTTCGTCCTCCCTGATAAGCTTCTATATCCCCGTGGCCATCATGATTGTCACCTACACCAGGATCTATAGGATCGCCCAGAAACAAATACGGCGCATCTCGGCCCTGGAGAGGGCAGCCGTCCATGCCAAGAATTGCCAGACCACTACAGGTAATGGAAACCCCGCGGAGTGTTCTCAGCCAGAAAGCTCCTTTAAGATGTCCTTCAAAAGAGAGACTAAAGTTCTGAAGACCCTGTCGGTGATCATGGGGGTGTTTGTGTGCTGCTGGCTGCCTTTCTTCATCTTGAACTGCATGGTGCCCTTCTGTGGGTCTGGGGAGACCAAGCCCTTCTGCATCGATTCCATCACCTTCGACGTGTTTGTGTGGTTTGGGTGGGCTAATTCCTCCTTGAACCCCATCATTTATGCCTTCAATGCTGATTTTCGCAAGGCATTTTCAACTCTCTTAGGATGCTACAGACTTTGCCCTACCACGAATAATGCCATAGAGACGGTTAGCATCAATAACAATGGGGCTGTGGTGTTTTCCAGCCATCACGAGCCTCGAGGCTCCATTTCCAAGGACTGCAATCTGGTTTATCTGATCCCACATGCGGTGGGCTCCTCCCAGGACCTGAAGAAGGAGGAGGCGTGTGGAACGGCCAGACCCTTGGAGAAGCTGTCCCCGGCCCTGTCTGTCATATTGGACTATGACACTGATGTCTCTCTAGAGAAGATTCAGCCCATCACACAAAATGGACAGCATCCGACCTGAGCTCTGAGATGAATCCTGCCAGACAGGCTCACCCCAAAAGCCGGAGGAGACTTTCGGTGGCTTGTTGTTAGGAAACTAAGGTGCGGTGAGGCCCTGAGACGTCAGGCAAGCCCCCCTCTGCTGCTTTCCCTCAACACACAACTAACTACGTTTTAAAATACATTCCAGTGTGTTTTCTGTGTTGTTCGTAGTGAATCAAAGAGGGACATATGTGAAGTGAACGTTCACAGGGACATGTCTTTGGCTCCAAAGTTATTTTTAGAAACTGGTTCTTATCTTAGGACTTAAAATATAGGGCAAAGAATCAACAGTGAACGGCATCGATTTAGAAAATTAATCCTTTCCAGGACGGAAGGAAATGAGAAGGGTTGAGTTTGCTGTGTACAAACAGGTGCTAACAGATGTCCAAGCAAAGTTTTCCGATTGTAAAGGTAGGTGCATGCCTTCATAAATTATTTCTGAAACATAATTAAGCCTTACAGTAGGAATGGGATTTTTTTTTCCAGACTTGAGAGATGCTTTGTTGATACTGGTTTTATTTATTTATTGTATTATGTAGGTATTTTTAATTTATTATAATAAATCTATATTTATCATATGTCATAGGATAAACTTATGAGTTATCTGAGACCTTGTTCGTCCATCTAAGTAGTACCTTATTGGCCAGTGAAATAAACACACAAACTCTCTGAGATGCTAAATGCCCATGTATCACTTCCAGCAACACAGCAAAGACTGATAGGAAATGAAGTTGTGATAATTCCTTAAAGTTCATGGGCATAAATAAATAAGAGGGGAGAATTGACAAATGCCGTGGATGTTTTTCTGGAAAGATTCTGAAAAACTTAAAAAGGCATAGCTACTACTGTGTTCAAATGTTTTTTAATGACAGAGACTCTCCCAGGAGAATGATTTGCAGTTCTGTAAATATCTTTAATAAAAGCCAGCTTAAGAAGAACCCGACTTGAAACTCATGAGCTTAGGTGGTAATAAAAAGTATGTGCCACTTTGTATTTATGTAAAATAATTGGCCCTCTGTGTCTTTTCTCATTTCCATGTCAGATAGCTTTTCCGAACCAAACAAATTGCTGTCCTGGTTAAACATGTGTAGTGAAGACAGTAGGTTTCCTTAACTCTCGCGTGACAACAGTCGCACCAATGGACAAAGGTCAAATCCTGCATTTCCGTCTTACCAGGTCAAAGCGCACCACTCAGTGGGGTGACTTTTTGTAGTGCTTTAATCTGAAATTAGAATTGATTTTTTTTTTTCCTAGTCTAGATGTTAATAGTGTACTAACTAACGAATAGTGCCTCATTATCATCCTCGAGTTAGACACTTCTCTGGGTGGAAAAAACAGGAGACCCCTTCTGGGTGGGTGTGTTAAGTGCCCCAAAGCCACCAGTATCTCTTGAAAAATGCTAGCTCCTTCTCTGTGCTTCAGAATCAAGTTCCTATCTCATCATCTCAACTGTATAAAGTATCAGAATAGAGTCTCTCTTGCCAGATATTCATTCACGTGGGGCGTTTCAAGAGGATTTCTTTGAAATGTTTACAAAGCATTGTTGACAAGCAATTTACTTAACATTTAGATGAAGTGGGTCACAAGAAATAAATTGACTGAAAAGTATCTCCTGCATCAGGTCCGTGTTATTTATGCATTGTGAATGTTTCTTCCTTTTATTGCCTGTATGCTTTCTTACTTATAATAAAATTATTTTGTGAACTCAAATCAACCCTGAATGGGCTGTGTCGTGTTTGTTAAATGTATTTTAAAAACTAGGCTCCTTCAGACCTACAAGGAAGAAAACATGAGCATTTTTGAGGATAACCTTACTTTTGTTTTTCTTTTTAATGGAAATTTCTCCTTGTTACGTAGGTCACATGTTGCCTTTGAATATTTAAACAGGAAATGTTTTTGATTTCGACTATATACTCTCGGGGTGTTTTTTTTTTTTCTGTCATAAAACATTTTTTAAAAAGAAACTCTCCTCATGTGAGGGATTACTCTACTTTTCGTTTCACAGGTCTGAAAGCTTTCTAAAATCTCTGCTTTTTTCTTTCGAAGAGCCCAGAGATGTTAAGTAACATAAAAATCACAGAAAAAACTGTGGCTCGCTGTGGGTTACGGGGACCCTCAGCTTATGTGGCAACCACTGTATTTATGGGTAGTGCTTGTTTTAAGAGTAAAACATAACAAGAATTTCCTTCTGGAGGAAATACACAGGTTGTGATGTTGGGCTTATCAAAATACCTTACAGGGCATATCCCTCAATCCTGCTTAACCTGCTTAGTTTTTTTCATCCGGAAGAAGGAGAACGCCTGAACAGCAGGGGAATGTAGAAATTAAGGGTTAAGTTTATAATTTGGAACATCACACAACAGATGGTCTCTTTTTAAATTCCATATTTGCCTTCCCCAGGCTTTGGCATATAATGAACATATCTAGAATAAACACCATGAAGCATGATGCCTCTTCTCTCTGCTTCCTGGCTTTCTGGATATCTTTATTCTTTGCAGTTTGATTCTGTTCCTTAATGAATAGTCTGGCAGCACCAACTGTGACACTCAGGGTTGTCGTTGTCCAACCACTGGAACATGGCACAAAAGCCATCACTGTTTATTTCCTCGGCAGAGCGAAAAAGACATGACATGTCTAGAAACGGTATTAAAGAACCGTAAAATTCAGTACACCGTGGATGAGACGGTACTTTGGGTTCCTGGCACGCAGGATTGATGGAAGTATCTTATGATGTATTGGTTCCCCTGGCAGAATCTTTCAGAGAATTTCCTGTACAACCAGAAAAGTGAAATCACCTGATGATTTTCATTTCATTTTTAGCTAACATGATAAGGCTTAGTAATGCTAACTGTACGTGAAATACTTTAGCAAGATAGAGACAGTTGAGAAAAGGCGTGCTTTTTCCCTTTCTTTCTAAAAGAAGATGCCTTTCCTGGTCACATAGAGGCAGGACTTTTGCTGGTGATGGAACAACAGGGAGTCTTATGGAAGGGAGACCGAGCACGGGGCTCCAGTGGGTAGATGTGGGGTGTGTGTGGCAAAGTCACTGGTTTCTCTTGGGACCTACGCAGGCACAGTCTCCAAGGCTTCCTTGTCCTGATTTATTACCCAGGAGGAACAAAACCTGTGCATCAGCTTCTTCAGTGGAGGGATCAACCCCCGAAAGCAAATTGATATGTAATCCAACTTCAGGGACTTTCTGAATTCTCCACTCTCGGGGGGGGGGGGGGGGGGCTCCGACGTGACTCCCGCCCCAGCTTGTTCCAGTAGCATTTCACCTCGATCATTCCACCCCCTGGGAGCCAGTTCACGGACAGGGGCCTGGAACGCAGAAAACACAGGCTTTGTTTTCGACAGACAAGGGTTCACCTTGCAGCTACCACTTACAAGCTGTGTGAGAGTAAATAACTGTCTGTACCTCTCTGAGCCTGTTCACCCATTTGTGACATGGAAATAAATACGCAGGCTCTCGTGAGGGTTTAAATGAAGCTAGTAAGGTCCATAAGGGTCCAGAGCAGTGAAATGTTGGGCTCACTGGGTCTTTACGGGATCTCTAATTTGAAGGAGTTGATGATGATATTTATTGCATTGGTAATAATGGACCTGCTTTTCATTTGTCTTCTTGCATGTTTGCTCGAAGCAAATGGAAATGTACTTGTGGTTTGGGATTTTCCCAGACACTATTCTAGTTTGCTGTGGTTCTGTGGTATTCCAGAAGCAGGCAGCTGTTAATATCTGCGTGGTTAAGACAACTGCCTTAATTTATCATGAGATACTGACTTAAGAAACCTTTATCCATGATGTTTCAGTCTATGAGACCGACTTACCTTGCAAAATTTGTTACAGAAATAATGAGCTGATGGCTGGTTGCCTCTGGGCTGTTAAAACTAGGACCTGGTCCTCTGCAAGCTCTGGTTACTGTGGTCATTTGAAGGAACGAACCCAGTGGATCACGAGATTGTAGCATTATATAGATTAGATGCACCTCTGTGGATTTCTTTGAGATTTCCTGGATGGAAACCTGATATCATTTATTCTTATAGAGGATTGAGGGATGGCGAGTATTATAGCACAGAGAACCCCTCTGAGATTTTGTTACCAGGCCAATCTAGCCATCTTGCCTTCTGTCATGTTAAGTAACTTCCATGTGATGTATAGAATTAAAAAAAAAAAAAAGCAGCATTTGGACTTTAGACTGTTACATCATTCAAGATTTGGGAGTTGTAATTTAAATAGTATTAGAAGCTCAAGAATAATCTCTGGTTTAAAAGGGTTTAACTTTTTAATCACTATGCGACCATGTACAAAACCACTTAAATTCTTTTTTCGTGCTCATGGAATAGATATCCTACTAGCTCTCAAAATTGGTAAACGTTTTTAGCCACCAACGAGGAATTTCCCTGAATTCTGTCCGCAGAAGTGACCCCACCTAGCAGAAACGCTAGCAAAGTGGCAGGTGGTAGTGGGACCTAGGAGGACTGAATTGAGGGGCAGAGTTTTTTTTATTTCATTTAAAAAAAATTTTAGGGGCGCCTGGGTGGCTCAGTCCATTAAGCGACCCACTCTTGATTTCAGCTCAGATCATGATCTCATGGTTCATGAGTTTGAGCCCCACATCTGGCTCTGCACTGACAGCTTGGAGCCTGCCTGGGATTCTCTCTCTCTCTCTCTCTCTCTCTCTTTCTCCCTCCCTCCCTGCCCCTCCCATGCACCCTCTCTCTCTCAAAATAAATAAATAAACTTAAAAAAAATTTTCAAAAGGTAAGTAGTTTGGATAAACTACAGCCCTTGAAAATAAGTGTTTTCATCTCTATGATAATGGGGTTAGAAGAGATGATTTCTGAGATATTATTTTGGGTTGACAATACTAGATGTGAGATCCATCATGGACAAAACAGGGGTCTGGTGGGTTTCCCATGACGCATTTCCCAAACCTCCATTCTCTTGGCCATTAGAGTGATATTTATAAAACGTAAATAAGACTGTGTTATGCCCTTGCTTAGTATTTTTCAATGACTCCCAATTACTTGCAGGCAAAAACAGTCAAGGTCATGCAAAGCCCATCGTGGTCACGCCCCTGGTGGCCTCTGAACCCTCATCTATTGCCATTACCCCACTAACACTGTTCCTACAGACATTCCAGACTTTGTATACAGTCTGTGTCGTGTGCAAAGTCCTTTCTTGTCTTTTATGCCTTTGCACAGGCTGTTCCTTCTGCCCAGAACACCCTTCCCTGCTGCTTTTGTCTGCCTGATCCTACCAATCTTTTAAGACACAGTGGGACACACTTGCAGAAGGCCTTCTTTGCCATCTTCTTCTTGCCTCTACTTCTCTTATTTCTTTCCAAGGGCTTACCTTGCTGTAATGAAATAATCTCCTTGCTTCCCTATCTTTCTCCCTAGATGATGAGCATTTTGAGAGCAAAAGCTGTTTGATTTTCTTTCCCTTTCTCTAAATATTTCTAAGCACCCAGCTCACTGTCTGGCTTACAGGATTTGCCCAGTAAGCCTTTGTTGAATGAAAGAATGAACACGTCAAAACAGGATATTGGAGCCACACGTTTAGTGAAGTTTATTTCGGTGGGGGGGTTGGTACAGATGTGTAGGTCTGCCAGTCTCTCTCTAATGTCTTTGGTCTCTCATCTCCATGTGGTCTTTGAGGCTTGCAATTCCCTGATGTCTGACATGACACGTGCACGCACACACACACACACACACACACACACAGACACACACACACACAGAGTGTTTTGTATGTAATTGATGCTACTTGCTATTAGTAACATTTTTTGAGCGCTATCTGTGATTCAGGTCATGTGCCAGATGCTAGAAATGAACCCGACGCCGTCCCAATCTTTGAGGAGTTACAAGTAGAGACAGATAGGCAAATAAGCCATCACCAAAGAATGTTTTAAAAGTAAAATGTATGAAGAAAGAAAACGGCTTTTTCCAGGCGGTGCCCATAGCTTCATTCTATTGAGTGCCGGTAACCGTCTGCCCACATCATGCCAAGCACTGTCCATTCATCGTCTCATTCTGTCCTCACAGCCCCCCTGTGAGGTGGGCACCAGTATCACCGTCCCCACTTTACAGGGCAAAATAACAAGTATTCAGAGAAGGCATGCAATGTGTCGAAGGTCACACAGCTGGTAAATTTTTTTTTTAATGTTTATTTTTGAGACAGGGAGAGACAGAACATGAGCGGGGGAGGGGCAGAGAGGGAGACACAGAATCCCAAGCAGCTCCAGGCTCTGAGCTGTCCGCACAGAGCCCGACGCGGGGGTCGAACTCGCAGACGGCGAGATCATGACCTGAGCCGAAGTTGGATGCCCAACCGACGGAGCCACCCAGGCGCCCCACACAGCTAGTAAATGAGGGGGTAGGATTGAATCTGGGCCCCACAGGCTGTCAAATTCATTGCTTTGGGGTGGTCTCCACCCTCTGCAGGAGCCCCCCCTCCAGTGCATCTGGAGGGTTAACCAGGTGGTCTGGTGATAATTGTCGGGCATGCATACAAACCCCTCCTTCACATCCTCCCTGCAGCCCTATGTACCTGTTTACGGCTCTCAAATAGACTCTGATGGCACCCCTTTGCTCTTCCTACAATGGGGACACCCTTTCTCCTGTCGTCTTCATCCGTTGGAGCCTCATCTCAGGTGTCAGCCTGACTGGGAATCCTTCTCTGGCCTTCCATCCCCAGGCTGGTGTCCTGCAATGGGGCACGCATTCTGTCGTGTGCCGTCGTATCTCCTGTTTCTCAGGGCAGCTCCCGGAGGCACAGACTGTGTCCTTTTCAACCCTCTATTCTCAGTGCCCAGCACAGCCTGGCACACAGGAGGCATCTGAGTTAATATACTTTTTCAGCGAACGAATAACTTTATGAAAAGCCTTAGGTAACTGCTTATCCACACACCTTAATTTTTACTTAAGGGTTGAGCCTGCTGAAGTTATAAGGGCTGATCTCTACTGAGTTAGGTTTCTCCGTCAAGGACACAAGCGCAGAAAAATAATTGGAACGGTCTTTAAACGGCAAGCTCGGACTCTCTCTCGCATCGATGTGCACGGATAGTGGGTGACCAGCCCTTTCACACGGGAGAGGAAATGTCAACCAAATGTCACCAGAGTGTTCTGAGATTATCTAGCCGCATGCATGCTGTTTTGAGACTCAGTTTTTAGGTCAGATGTATTTAGCATCATAAACATGTTGCCTGTAATTTAGATAATGTCCAGTCCCATTTGTAAGATGCTGCTTTAACACACATTGCTGTTGGCTGTTAAACTGGGGGGGGGGGGTGTGTGCAGGAGAGAGCGCCACGTTAATTCTGCCAAAAACAGCTGTGGGTTTTTCCTAGCTTGATGGTGGGGTCACCATAAAATAGCGCTTCGGTTACAGGGGAAGATTAAAGAGGATCTGCTCTGAGAGGGGACTGGGGCAATAAGGTGACAGTTTGTCTAAAAAGCTTAGCCGTAATACTTTCAAGGCAAAAGCAAATTTTAATGGCATTTTAAGTAAGAATCCATTGCACCCATATTGAAATTAAAGCCTCCTTGTTGGCTCATGCAATTCAGAATGTCACGCCGGGACGAGGCTCCATCAGCCGGGTAGCAGAACCTCTGGGCTGGGCTGGCCAACAGGCAGTTTCCTGCTCTGCTCACAGGAGTGTGAACTGATCTGGCTGATGGGAAGGGGAAGTTGGTAATAGCAACCAAACTTACAACATGCACACGGTCTGATCTAACAGTTCCACTTCTGGGAGCCTGGCTTACATCCATCCTCACCTACGTGCTCAGGGATGCCCGTGTGAAGGGCGCACCCCTGCTTGTAAGAGCCTGCCAAAGACAACCTAAGGGTCCCGTGAGAGGGGAACGCATAACGAAGATGTAGGATGTCCGTGGGGCGTGGTAATTAAAAAGAAAGTGGATCCATATGCACTGTGACAGAAGGGTTTTCACGAAGGGGAGAAGCAAGTTACGAAATTACATGGATGATACGATCCCTCGTATTTAAAACAATACAGGGATTCTATGTTTCTTATGTAACGTCATAGAAAAAGATGTGGGAAAATGCCCACCCTGGTAAAAACAGTAGTATCTCTAGGCAGAAGAGTGAGCTTTGGGGACAGCTTTCAATGTTTCCACTTTGTATATTTCTTGGCTTTTATAAGAAGCGTGTGTTTAGGTGTATTAGGCCCGCAGTTAAACGATGTTTGAAAGACACAGGCTGAACTGATGTGAGGCGTGTTGAGTTCTAGTTGTGGCTGCGGGGGGCAGAAGGAGAGGCTTGGGGGTGTCCTGGAAAGAATGACCGGTCATTGACCACCTTATGTGCTCACGTGTGAACATTTCTGGATTGATCGGCAGGGCCTGATCTGGCTGAGGCTGGGTGAGGCTCTGGACTGATTCGTGGATGCTCAGGGCCCCGGGCAGGGTGGGAGCTCCTGACCTGCCAGCTCCAAAGCCCCTTCCCTCCCCTCAATCCCCGGACACGACCCTCCTCCACTACACGGGGGTCTTTTCCACACAAATCTCCTTTTTTACTGAGCTTCCCCGGAGCTCAAATTTGGAATAATTTTTATTGATCAAACGCATCTCATTTAGAAAATGATGGGATGTGTGGACTTTCGATTGGAAAAACAGAAAGCATTTTCTCTGTTCGGCTTTTGGGAAATGATGAAACCCCGGCTTGGGGGTCACGAGTGACAGCCCATCTGAAGTCCTGGGAGCTGACAAAAAGCAACCCTTTCCAGAGCCTGGGCTGTTTTAAACCTTTGCAGACCCTACGCTACTCTGACATGCGTTGTCCTGTCACACATCACATCAAACGTATACAGTAGCTCTCATGTCCTCTTAAATATAATTTTTTTTAATGTGGTTTTGAAATTATTCACAATTTCCATCTTGGAGTTATTTTGTCATATTTTGAACCAATGCGCACCCCCCCCCCCCACCGCCCCAGTCTCAAACATTTCTGGACCCCTGGCAGGGCAAGAGAGGCCACTGCAGCTGAAGTCTCTTGCTCTCCAGCTGAGTTATGGGCACATAAGCGTTTTAGGGCCACTTCTAAAACGCGGTCTACAAGGTTAATACAAACCACTTCAGATTATTTTGAAACTGAAAAACATCCCATCGTTTGTTCTCAGGCTTAACCTTTTGGGAGACTGTCAAATTCTATTTTTCTCATCGTTGACATACATATTAAATGTTTTAGTGATATTTTTACGTTAAATGCTCCCACAGGCTCATTTTAGATGTTTCCAGAGAATAGATAGGAAGGCTTCAGGTGGTAAATTCGAAGTTTGAGGATAAAAACGTTTAGGGCAGGTTTGAAGGAAAAGACAGCCTTCCTTAGTGGATCTTGTATTCTAAGAGGAAGAAGAAATTGAAGTGTGAGAACTCAGAGTCAATAACCTAGAAGAGAAAAAAACAGCAAGTCAGGTGCGCCGGGGAGGCCGAGGCTAGATATTGATCAGGGACAGTGGCTAATGTTCCAATGCGGACAGTGGCCGTTAAATAAGTTATTTCAGGCGCAAGGTTTGTATGGGAGAGGGTCTTTGGGGACCTGGTACGAGGATCAGTTCATGTTAATGGCTGATTTCCTTGGGGAGACCGAGGTTACTTGTCACATGACCTCTGCTCTGATTTCCTCTGGCTTCACAGTAAGGAGCAGTGAGGGGTAGGTGGTCAGCTTTATTTCTCTTGTTTTTCTGCCCGGGAATTTTCCAAATTCCAGAGAAGGGGGTAGGGGGAGGGAGGAGGGAAGGGACGGAGGAGGAGGAGAAGGAGGAGGAGGAGGAGGAGGAGGAGGAGGAGGAGGGGAGAGCTGGCAGAGCACCAAGTTTGAGATTTGTCAAGAAATAAGTACTGACATCTCACTTTTTAAAAACTCAAAACTGGGGGCGCCTGGGTGGCTCATTCTATTAAGCGTCCGACTTTGGCTCAGGTCATGGTCTCACGGCCTCATGAGTTGGAGCCCCACATCAGGCTCTCTGCTGCCAGCATGGAGCTGGGCTCAGATCCTCTGTCCCCCCACCCCTCTCTCTCCCCTCTCCTGCTCACGCTCTCTCGCTCTCTCTCAAAAATAAACATTAAAAAAAAGAGAGAAATCCTGAAAAAACGTTATTTTAAAATAGTTTTCGATTTATAGAGAAATTGCAGATGGCACAGAGAGTTCCCAGGTACCCCGCCCCTGTTTTCCTATTGTTAATGTCTCACATTAGTATAGTTACAATGAATGAGCTAATACTGATGTATTCTCACTTACTAAAGTCCGTGACTTACTCCGATTTGTTTAGTTTTTACCTAATGTCCATTTTCTCTTCCACAATCCCAGCTAGGATACCATGTTACATGTGGTCACTGTGTCTTCTTAGGCTCCTCTCGGATGTGACAGCCTCTCACACTTCCCCAGTGTTTGATGGCCTGGCAGTTCTGAGGGGCATTGGCTAGGTATTTTATAGACTGTCCCTTGGTCGGAAACAGACTGTTTTTCTCTCTTCCTTTCCAAAGGCACTTAGGTCAGCCCTTTTTGTTCTCCACCCCCTTCCATGAGGTTATTTCATACATTTACACTCCAGTTACATTCTTATGTTACAGTCTGCATTTCATCCTGGAATCCTCTGACCTCACGTTTGATTTTTTTTTTTTTTTTTTTTTTTTTAATTTCCATACACTGGGAGCACCTGGCTGGCTTAGTGGGAGGAGCATGGGACCCTTGATCTCAGGATCATCAGTTCGAGACCCATATTGGGTGAGGAAATTACTAAAAAAATAAGTAAAAAAACTTAAAAATTTTTCTATACATTAAGATGTGTTCTTTGTGCTGTTCGAAGGGATTTGAAAATGGCATCATGGCTTGTATCTGGCAATCGTTTTATTTTTCCTTTTTTTTTTTTTTTACATTTTTTAATATATAATTTATTATCAAATTGGTTTCCATACAACACCCAGTGCTCATCCTAACAGGTGTCACAATACTTTTAATGCCCTTACAGTTATCTCCTCTATGCTTTACTTATCCAAGCCTCCCCCTGCCAAGCTGTTGGTAACCACTAATCTATTTCTCTCTGGTTCACCTTTTCTAGAATATCATATAAATGGAATCATACAGTATCTGGCCGTTTCAGACGGGCTTCTTTCATTTGCTGAAAGATCCTTGGTTGCTTCTAGTTTGGGGAAATTATGAAAAAACGGTGCTATAAATTTTTGCATGGAAGTTTATGTGTAGATGTAAGTTTTCAGATCAGTTGTATAAATACCTCAGGATGCAATTGCTCATAAAATTCATAGAATGAACTAGGAAATATTTTCTCTCCTTCTGTTTTCTGGAAGAACATGTAGGGAATTGGCATTACTTCTCCTTTAAATATTTAATGGAATTTAGTAGCGAAACCATCTGGGCCTAGTGCTTTCTTTTTTTGGAAGGTTACTAACTATTGATGTGATTTCTTTAACAGATAAAGGGATTGTCAGGCTGTGTGAGTTTGCGTCTTTCCAGAAATCGGTCCATTTCATCTCAGTTATCAAACTTGGGGCATAGAATTGTTCATTTATTATGCTTTTAATGTCCGTGGAATCAGTCTTGATGAACTTTCATTTCTCAGATTGCGATTTGTGTCTTCTCTCCTTTTTTCTTGGTTTATCCATTTTTTGTCAATTTTATTGGCCCTTTCAAGAATTGCCTTTTCGGTTTGTTGATTTTCTTTAAGGCTTTTCTGTTTTCAATGTCATTGACATTGATTTCTGCTCTCTATTTGTTATTGTTTCTTTCCTTTCGTTTACTTTAGGCTCATGTTACTTATGGTTCTCTAGTTTCTTAAGGTGGAAGCTAAGGATATTGATTTGAGATCTTTCTTTTTTTTCTTCTTCTTCTGGTATATGCATTTAATGTTATAAATTTCCCCAGGAGAACTGTGTTTGCGGCATCCCACACATTTTGGTAATTGTATTTTCTTTTTAATTTTTTTTAACGTTTATTTATTTTTGAGACAGAGAGAAACAGAGCACGAACGGGGGAGGGGCAAAGAGAGAGGGAGAATCTGAAACAGGGTCCAGGCTCTGAGCTGTCAGCACAGGGCCCGACGCAGGGCTCGAACTCACGGACCGCAAGATCATGACCTGAGCTGAAGTCAGCCGCTTAACCGACTGAGCCACCCAGGCGCCCCTCGATAATTGTATTTTCATTTTCATCTAGTTCGAAATACTTTTAACTATGCTTGAGCCTTCATTGACCCATGCATTCTTTAGAAATGTGCTGTTTAATTTACAGATATCTGGGAGCTATCTTTCTGTTCTTGCTTTCTAGTGTAATTGTATTGTGGTCCGAGAGCATACTTTGTATGTTTCTATTCTTGAAAAATTTTTAAAGAGGTGTTCTGGTCTATGGGCTAGGAAATAGTCTATCTTCGTGAATGTTCCATGTGAGTTTGAGAAGAATGTGTACTCTGCTCTTGTCTGATGAAGGATTCTGTACGTTCTACACATAAAAATAGGCTAAGTGGCATAAACAGACTCAGAACCAGGTCTGTCTGTCCAAGTGCAGTAAGTTTATGTTATGTTGCACCTATAAGTCAAGTTTTGCCCTGGAGATTTTTCAGGTTATTATTATTATTTTTTTAGTTTATTATTTGTTTTGAGAGAGAGAGAGAGTGCACGGATGGGGCAGAGAGAGAGAGAGAGAAAGAGAGAGAGAAAGAGAGAAAGAGAGCCTGACACGGGGCTCGAACTCACAAACCATGAGATCATGACCTGAGCTGAAATCAAGAGCCGGACGCCTAACCAGCTGAGTCCCCCAAGATGCCCCTTTTTTTCAGGCTATTTGCAAATTTGTCAAAAACCTTAGGACTGATGGCATTGCAGAGGAGCCCACTGAGGCACATGAAATTAAAACCACTTGCTTGAGATCTTTCTGCTCGTAGGTGCCACGTCCCAGGACTGACAGCCCCACTGCTGTGCTTTCTACCAAACGCCGTCGCCCCAGTTGCTCTGGTTCTGGGATGATTGATTAATTGGAGTTTTATGGAGGAAGAACTCGTCCTCTTTTTCAATCTAGCTGATTTAATCAGTGTAGGTGGCAGCAAGACTTACACAGGTGAAAAGAAAAAGTCATCTTTAACATGAACAAAAGGAATGTGGGAGGAACCAGGCAAGAATGGATTAGTAACAAGGTATGGGCTAAAGATGTGACATTTGAAGTCAAGGGCAATTAGAAAAGAAGTTTTAGTTCCAAAGAAAATTAAGTAGTCTGAGGAAGAGGGAAGAGAACTGAAGTTTATTGGTGTCTATGTGTCGGGCACTCCTCTGGGCACCTTTGCGTCCATCTCCTCCCGTAACGATCAGAACAAGCCTATGAAAGGTACCCACAGCCTGTAGAGTCTCCCTCCCACTGCATAATAATGCTTTCCAGGGAAGAAGGGGAGGATCTCGGAAAACAAGGTGGTGGAAAATTTGGAAAAGAATACAGGATGGTGACTGGGCATCTCAGATTGGGGGACATGTGCCATTATTAGTCTTTCGGAAGACAGGGATCAAGAGAACGGCCATTCCAACAACCAATTATCACGGGGCAGGATGTAGATGGGCCGGGTCTGGGGGGAGGGAGGGACTTCTTCTAGACCAGACAGGGGCGTGCGCAGAGGCCAAGCCGGGGTTCTGGTGGTGGGATGAGCCCCTTGGCCTTGTGAAGAACCAACCATTGGGCCCAATGATCTGACTCACCTGCTTCTTTGTGTAAACTCCCCTGAGAATTTAGAGGAGGACTAGTGCTACGCAGAGCACATGGCGTGATACTTGGATTTTTCTAACACAGACTTCTTGGATCATGGATAATGCATGGAAGTGTGCACACATGTGGCATATGTAGAGAGAAATGCGTCCCCAAGAAGCTTTGCTCAGGACAGTAGAGGATTGTTGCTACCATCCAGCTGACTCATAACACTTGGGAAGAGGGGATTCTTTATGCTCCATTCTCGCTTCCCTCCTTCTTGTGCATCTGGAGAAAGCAGTAGAGGCCGTGGGGACGCCTGTCCCAGGTAGAGATGGCCCTGAGGTCAGGAAGCCTGTGTCAGATTTACAGTAGTGTGGCCCCGTCAGCTACAAAAGCTAGACAGCCACAGTCAGGCCAACTGTTAAGCCAAGCAGGGATTTTTGTTTTCTGACCTTTTGATGATGGCTACCAGACCTGTCTCCTGAGGCTGAACTGACTTCCTGCTGGGTCATCCTGGGAGGGAGGAAAGATACTCCCTGAGAAGTAGGATGGGAGGTTGGCCCAGTTTCACCTGAATATTGGGAAAAATATGTATGTCTGAAGCTAGTGAAGTGGGATGTGTCAGCTGTAGATAGAACTAGTCAATTTGCCTTGGATGAGGATTGATAAATGTCTCATGAGTAATCCTTCGCTGTTGGGGTGTAGTAGACGTAGAAGGTAAATGTATTCTGGATACTGAAAATAAAAGGTGTACGTTTGTGTTAAGACCTGTCAGAATCCTTTTATGCCCCTCTAGCACCTAGTACAGAATTGAGTCTGCACTTCAACCTGGTATTATTATAAAGATTTTGGCAGTTTCACCAGGAGGAGGCAAAGAGAATAATCTCCGTAAATGTTTGTTGATGGGTGGGTGACTGGGTTGATGGATGGATATATGGATGGAGGGGGGGTGAGTGGATGGGTGGGTGGGTGGATAGATAGATCTATGGATGGGGGTTGAGTGGATGAGTGGGTGGACATATGGATGGGGGTTGAGTGGATGGGTGCGTGGGTGGATAGATGGATCTGTGGATGGGGGGGTGAGTGGTTGGATGAGTGGGTGGATAGATGGATATATGGATGGGGGTGAGCGGATGGGTGGGTGGGTGGATAGATAGATCTATGGATGTGGGGTGAGTGGATGGGTGGGTGGATATATGGATGGGGGTTGAGTGGATGGGCGGGTGGGTGGATAGATGGATATATGGATGGGGGTGAGTGGATGGATGGGTGGGTGAGTGGCTAGATTGATGCAGGGAACCATGTTACTAGAATGCCGAGACTCAGAGGCAATAGCAGAATTGAACAAGACCAAACTCTTGTGTGTCTGGTTGTCAGCAGCCTTTCACTACTGTCCTATGGTGATGGCACTTCTGAATTTCTACTTGTGGGACACGATTCAGCTAGAGCATGAATCTTGCAGGCAAATGTGGGTACAGAGCCCAGCGGCTAAAAAATGAATTAAGCTGGGCTAAATGCAACTTTTCCAGAGGCTTCCCCAGCCATAGTCGCTTTGTTGCTCTGAGCCTCAGTTTCCCCATCCCCCAGAAGAGGACAAGAACCCCTCAACCACAGGATGGATGTGAGGCTTTGATAAGGCAGTAGTAATAATTATTCTGGATACTTACAAAGAGGCTCTCACTGTGTGCCGGGAACTGTTTCAAGTGCTCGACATGTCCTGCCTGGCAATGATCCGATGAGGTAGGTACTGTGCGCCCTCATTTTACAGAGGAGACACTGAGGCATAGAGAGGCTAAGAGACTTGGCCAAGGCCTCCAGCCAGTAAGGCAGATGTGGGCTTCAAACCCAGACAGGCAGGTTCCTGAGCGTGCACATTTAGCCCTTTTGCTAGGCATCCTCTCAAACGTATGCAGTGCTGAGCACAGCCCCTGGCATGTGGTGAGTCTGAAGGAAGGGGTAATCCCTTTCTTCTTGGTTCATTAGTTGCTCTGAAATGGCAGTGGTGGCCTGTCCCCCATGGCCAGCGCTGACAGGAGACTCGAGCGGCAGCTGGTGAATCTGTCTTGGCCAGCCAGGCAAAGCCCCTCAACCGTGACTTTTCTTTTTTCTGCTTTTAGCTTGACCCTTAAAAAGTGAAAGGCGTAGATTTCAAGATCATTATGAATACAATCAATATGCCTCACCTCAGTCCAGGCCTTGTTAAGGAGCAAGGAACACATCCGCTTCCAAAAGCATTTTAAGACAGTTCTGGATGGGGCGCCTGGGTGGCTCGGTCCGTTAAGCGTCCGACTTCGGCGCAGGTCATGATCTCACGGCCCGTGAGTTCGAGCCCCATGTCGGGCTCTGTGCTGACAGCTCAGAGCCTGGAGCCTGCTTCGGATTCTGTGTCTCCCTCTCTCTCTGCCCCTCCCCTGTTCATGCTCTGCCTCTCTCTGTCTCAAAAATAAATAAACATTAAAAAAAAATTTAAACACAGTTCTGTGAACTCTTCTGCAATTTGGGCGCACAGGCACTTTCGAACAAAGTCATAAGGAAATTTCTTTTTCAAGCGTGTCAAGGGTTACGATCAGTAGTAGTAGTCAGTAATAGTATATCTTGTGTGTGTGTGGGAGAGATACATGGGGCAGTGGTCAACTTTAGATTCTTTGCTACTGTAAGTTCAGTGGATATATTATAATGAGATTAGTCATTCAGAATCGGAAATAAAAGATGCATATCAATCCAGGTGGGAATGAAGCTCCTAGGAAGGAAGCGGGCAGGGTATCCGAATGGTTAGGACCATTGTCTTAGAAGGCTGGATACAAACCTTGCTTCCCTTCCTCGCTGTGTGACCCTAGGCTAGTCACTGTCCCTCTCCAAACCCTACCCTCTCCTCCCGGAACATGGCAATGGTTTCGTGGGGAGTTGCTGTGATGATCAAACAGGATACTGTTACGTTACTATGAATCAGAAATGCTGGAGAAACAGAAGGAATAGCAGTCATTTCTGGAAGGCACCGGTGTCCGGAGTCAGGTTAGATCCAGTTTGAGTTCCTGCTCCGGCACTCTCTTGCCGAGCCTTGGTTTTCTCATCCTCAAAACCCAGATGGTGATACTCACAGAACAGCGTATTTTTTTTTTTTTTAAAGATTCAATGAGATTAATAAAATGCATAAAACGTTTGGCACAGTACACGGTGCACAGGAAATGCTCGGTAAGTGTTAGCAGTTATAAATGGATTATGACCGCTGCCTCAGAAAGGATGCAGTGCAAGGAAAGAAATAAAAAAGAGATTCAAACTTTGATCGCTCCCCTGAGTGTTCTATTTATTTCCTCCTGTGTGTGTGTGTGTGTGTGTGTGTGTGTGTGTGTGTACGCACACACGCACGCGCCTTAGCATGGCTAATGACACCGAAGACATGGTGAGAACCGGATGTGTCCCAGAATCATTTGCAACAACTGAAAACACCAGGAAGCGAGTCCCCCTTCTGGAGGCCACGCCCACTCTCGGCCACCTCCCTTTCAGCCTGCCTGCTAGATGGACCCTGACTCTGCTGTAATCTGTCACTCTACCAGTGTAAGTCGTGCTGCCGGCCCCTGCACTTCCACTGGCTGCGTGTCCTTGTAGACTGGCTCTGCAGGGGAATGTCAGAGAGCCACTGGACGCACCTCTTTCTTCCACTCAAGGGACACTCACTAGAATGCGCATCTCACCCAGAGTAGGCATACCGTCCTCACGCGCGTCTGCCTGCCTGACTCCCGGCTCCTAATGGTCTGTAGCTGCCACCCCACGATCACACCCACTGTTTACTCACCCCTGTCTGATCATGGCCACTCCCCAGCCCAGCCCCTTTCACAGGATCCCCGTCACTCTCCAGGGAGAGTCCTGGCGGCGGCACAGTTAACAGACTTTTTCTGAGTTGTCCTCAACTTGCCTCTTCAGCCCCAGTCCTGCAGGCCCTGTCAGCTGTAATTATCTGTGCAGGCATTGTATGTATCCCACTCCCTAAAAAAGACCAATTTAGACTTAGATGAAATAAACAATTTTCCAGGGAAGTATGATTTTTCAAATCTTATCTTAGAAGAGATTAAAGTCTAAATAAACTGAATATAAAGTTTTTGAAGAGCTATCATCCCTTCCATGGGGGTGGGGGGGGGAAGCTATGAGTTTCTAGAGGAATTTTTACCAAACTATTTAAGAACAGATACTCTTTAGGGGGAGGATCTGGTAGACACCACATTCATCAATGATCAAAGTTAGCATGACTTGTTAACAGACGATTCATGTGTCTCCAGATACCATGCACTAAAAAGGACATAACCCGCCCTCCGTGGCATTCTCACACAAAATGCGTAACTTGAATCTAGTCACGAGGGAAGCATCGGACAAACTCCGGTGGAGGATATTACGCAAAAGAAATAGCCTGCACGCGTCAAAATGTCAGGCTTGTCGAGGACAAAGACTGAGGAATTGCTCCAGATTAAAAGGGGACTCAAGAGAGGTGACAGCTAAGTGCATGTGTGATGCTGGGCTGGCACTAACTAGAAAACAATATTTCTATGAAAGACACTTGAGAAAACTGGTAACACTTGAATAAGGCCTGTGGATTAGATGTTAGCACTGTATCCAGGTTAATTTCCTGGTTTTGACGATTGTATCGTGATCGTTGTAAGGATATATCTTTGTGTTTAGAAAACCCACACCGAAGTATCCAGGGCTAGAGGGAATATCTATAATTTAGTCTCAAAGATTCAGGAAAAAAAATGATATAGCATTTCGGGAATCTGGGCTTATGGTAAAGTCATACTCTTTTGTTTTTGTTTTTTTACAATTTTTCTATAAATCTGTAATTCTTTAAAACAGAAGGCTACATAAATAATGGATCGTTCTGATTTTATTTGAGCTATCTAGAGCAAAGAAAAAGGAAAAGAATCACGTTTTCCATTTTTTAATGCAATAACATTAGTAAAGATGAGAAAATTGAGACAAAAAGAAAACTACAATGGCACTTATGAATAATAATACAAAATTCTGAAGTATTAGAAGCCATACCGCAACATCTAGTTAAAAGTGAAAGACTTAAAAAACAAAAAGACCTCTCAGAAATGAAAGAAAACATAAACAATATGATAGGACCAAGTAGAGTTTATTTCAGGAATTCAAGGGTGAGTTCATATCAGAAAATGACTGAAACTAATGACTTAAAGAGAAAAATCAGGGAGTGCCTGGGTGGCTCAGGTGGTTAAGCAGGTCATGACTTCGGCTCAGGTCGGTGATCTCACAGTTTGTGAGTTCAAGCCCCTCGATGGGCTCTCTGCTGTCAGCACCAGAGCCTGCTTTGGACCCTTGTCCCCACTTCTCTCTGCCCCTCCCCTGCTCACACGCTCTCTCTCTTTCTCTCAAAGATAAATACACATTAAAAAAAAAAAAAACCCTTTCAAGAGAAAAATCACGTGATCACCTCTCTGACTGCTGAAAGGCCTTTGCCGCAATCCAATGCTTAATAATAAAATAGGAATTCACCAATTCTTCCTTAACGTGATAAAAATATATTTGTCTCAGTTCCCAAGCCAGTATTATGCTGAATGGGGTAATGCTTCCAGCATGCCAACGTAAGTGAAAGGGAAGGCTACCCTTCACCGCATGTTGATTACACCCTTGATGCTCTCCATGCAAGACTTAATTTGTCTCCATTTTAGTGAATTGATTTCTGTTCTTTATTATTTCCTTCCTTCTATTTCATTTGGGTTTAACATGCTCTTCTTTTTCTAACTTCCTGTGACGAATTCTTAGAGGAGGGTCTCCCAGACTTTCTTCTGTTTAAATATAGGCATTTAAAGCTACGTATTTGCTTCTGAGCACTGTTTGAGCTGTGGCTCACGACCAAGTAATATTTTCCTTAGCATTTAGCTCAAGGTGGTTTCTTATTTCAATATGCTGTAAAGCAAAATAAAATGCCCAAGATATTTGTGTAAGTTTTGATTTCGTGTTTTAAGCAAACAATTTCCACTGCCAATTGCTTTGAATAAGGTAGGAAACTTGAACACCTCTCTGTCAGTAAGAGAATAAACAAAGCGCAAACTAGGGCCACTTGTAAAGTGTTGTTGGAACACAGCCCCACCGTCTGTTTACCGATTGTCCCTGGCTACTTCTGTGCGATGATGACTAGGATGAGTAGTTGTGACAGAAGCCATGTGGCCTGCAAAGTCTAAAATACTTACTATCTGGCTCTCTATACAGTTCACGAACTCCTGCTGTAGATCAGGAGCTACTTAGGGCAAAGGTCAGGTCTCCTGGAGCCCTGTCCCCAGGCTAATGGCTAATAATCTAATGACTAATGACTAGTAATGGCTAATGCCTAGTAATCAGTGAGTGTTGGGGGATGAGGGGTGGGCCTGCATGGTGGGAAAAACAGCAAGTCGTTGACTTGCCCACAAAAGTGCAGGCCGCAGCTCAAGTTCAAATCCAGCCACGCTCCCCTCTTGCTCCTTTCTGCCACGCAGTATTTTGATAAGACATGACCTTTTCTCATGTGGCTCAGCTGATTTAAAAATGAATTATCTAAGTACTGCTACCCTCTGGGAATCCTGAGTGGTGCTGGGGAGAAAAAAAAAAAAAAGTCCCCGGCTTAGTGTTGATTTTCAGAAAGTGGAAGCATTTGCTTCATAATGAAAAATTCCAATGCTGTAGACGCATCTGGGGACCTTCCAATGCTGGCTTTAGTTGCGATCTTGTTATGAAGCACTCATTACCGGGCTTTTTTAGACCTATAAACTTTACAGCACCGTGAATCACAAAAGAGCAGCTAATAGGAGTTGAGCACTTGCTGTATTGTGGGTATTATCTAGTGGCTGATATGCATTAGAAGAATATTACGAGGTAGTTCTGGTTCACCCTCATTTTACGATTTGGAAAACTGAGGCTCCGAGAGGGAAGGGACTTGGTCAAGGTCCCGTGGCTGCCCAGTGGGGGAGCAGGGCTTGACAAGCTTTGTTAGGCTGCAAATCCAATGTTCTCTCTGTTTAATCAGGAGATTAATAGTGATAATAATAATGGAGTCGGCGTGTTTTTCGGAAGCCAGATTCCAAAGACCAGGCTCCTTTTGAATGAACAAAGAGCGTAAGGAGGTTTCCCCAAACTAGGAAATGAGATTCCCAGGTTTTAATGACGTTCAAGGGAAATGGGGTTGCTTTCAGGGTAGAACTCATGCACGAGAGTCCCCCTTGAAGCTCTGGTCTTCGCGCCATCTGTCCAGTCCACATGTCACCTGGCTGTCTTGCTTGCCTCCCTCTCTGTTCTGTCTCCTTGCCCAGCACAGCCTGATCACTACCCTGACTCTCCCAAGCTCCCTCCCAGTTGTCTTTCCACTCCTTCCCTCCCTTCTATTCCCAGGGCTACTGCCCAAGCTCAGGAACTAACCCCGCTCTCCACCCCCACCACCCGAAGCACTTTGAAAGTTCTATCCCGTAGAAAGCCATCAATTCCTTGGGGCGCCTGGGTGGTTCAGTCGGTTAAGCGTCCGACTTCGGCTCAGGTCACGATCTCGCGGTCCGTGAGTTCGAGCCCCGCATCGGACTCTGGGCTGACTGCTCGGAGCCTGGAGCCTGCTTCTGATTCTGTGTCTCCCTCTCTCTCTGAACCTCCCCCATTCATGCTCTGTCTCTCTCTGTCTCAAAAATAAACATTAAAAAAAAAAAAAAGAAAGCCATCAATTCCACTCTCTGTCATCACTTTACTTTGATCACATACTGCTCTGCCTTCCAGAAACCATTCCCTCTTCTGTTGACAGCAGCTGAATGTCCTTTTGGAGAGCCGCACCCCTCCCACTCTTTCCCATGGTGTTCAGGGGGCTCTGACACAGGCCCAAACTCTGGGGATGAGCCATGGCCCAGGGCTGTTTGGACATCCCTGCCCCCCACGCCTACCTACAGGGATGGGTTCAGAGATGGGCGCAGGACTCAAGACATACTAATGGGACTCAGTTCTGAGACTTCCGCTGCCGCTGCTGGAACACTGTTGTTTTGTTCACTGAACTCGCTAGAAGGATCAATGATGTAAATCTGAATCTGAATAAAGTCAGCCTGGAAGAAGACAGAACTGAGAAGCAGGAAAAGCCCCCAGCTCCAGCTATTCTCAAAGATAATATGCTCCCTGGACTCCCAATTACCAGAGCCAATAAATTCCCTGAACTCCGTTTGAATGGGGTTTCCATCCATTTATAAGTTGTGACTAATAAGTAAATTGGATGATACAATTTTTCTCTCTCTGTTTCAGTTTCTGCAGCAAGAACAAAAATGATGATTCTTTGCCCACTGAATTGAGACGCTGAAACTCGAAGCTTAAAACCAAAACAATTTTGCAGAATTACTTCATCGAAATTCACGTTCTACATACTATATAAATATAAAACGCCTATTCTTTACATGTTGACCCAGTCATATACATATTTCTATATTCATGGAGTTACATATTTATGTATATGGTCAAGTATTGAGGTATTAATGTAGCCGGTTTCCTTGCTCTTTTGCTCCTGCCTTTCTTTCCTCCATTGGGTGCCAGCTATGTGCCAAGCATGTGTTAGGCTTAGCCAGATGAGTCAGTGTGATTCTGTCCGCAAGGAGCCCTTCATCTGGTGTGGAAATACAGACCAGAAATCCGCAGGTTGCAGGGGGTGCTGTGATAGAGCAGGGTGGAGGGCAGGTGTCTGAACTACACCGGGGTGATGGTGGAGAAAGGGAAGGCCAGGCTGTTCAGAGGAGAAGTGTTTGTTTGTTTGTTTTTTGTTTGTTTGTTTGTTTGTTTAAAGGATGAGGAAGTGAAATCCAGTTACTGGGAACAGCATGTGCTAAAGCAAGACGTGACTGAATAAAGACCAAGTCCCTGAAGGTAGCTGGAGTCACCCTCGGGGTCATAGCAGTTACCATGTGACCCCTGCCAGCAATATCCCCAAGCCCACTTCCGGAGCTGCAAAGACACTGGAGGATTTGCTCTGACAGTTCACTGTTACCAAAATGGTGCTCTGATTGCAACATCAAATTCTGAAAGTGTCCACCTCCAAAGGTGCCCATTCACCGAAACATGGTCTAGGATTCTATGCCTGACACGTAGATGCTTCACAAATATTTGTTGAGTGAGGAAAGCTGAGGATAACATTCAGAAAATTGTTCTAAAATTAAACTTCATTAAAATTCATACCTCGCAGCTAATAACTCTTTTATAGTCACCCTACCTTCCTTTCTTACCTGAAATGTACAGCTGAGAGATTTTAAAGGAGTCACGGATAGTTATTCGGGTCTTAAACTCCTCTGCTGAGTATCTCATCATTGTGACAGATGAACAATGTTACATAAAATAAGAAGGAAGGGGAAGAAACCTTCTACGGACTTATTAAACATGAGCATGTGCCAATCTAGGGATGTTATCTTTTTTAAAGTGATTTTTTTTTAAATTTTTTTTAACGTTTTATTTATTTTTGAGACAGAGAGAGACAGAGCATGAACAGGGGAGGGGCAGAGAGAGAGGAGACACAGAATCGGAAGCAGGCTCCAGGCTCTGAGCCATCAGCCCAGAGCCCGACGCGGGGCTCGAACTCACGGACCGCGAGATCGTGACCTGGCTGAAGTCGGACGCTTAACCGACTGAGCCACCCAGGCGCCCCTTAAAGTGATTTCTACCTGCAATGTGGGGCTCTAACTCACAACCCTGAGTTGGAGAGTTGCCTGCTTCACTGACTGAGCCAGCCAGAGACCCCTGTTATTTAATTTCCCAGAGGTGAGGAGTGTTCTCGATTTGCAGACAGAGAGATAGAAGGAGCTCAGGGACTCAGCTGCGAAGGGGCAGGGCTCGCTTAATCTCTGATTTTACTCCAGAGCCCTTTCTCTAAACCTTGGGAAGGAAAATTTCACTCAAATTCTCCAAATAGGGGCACTTACAAATAGGCTCAGTGTTTGGCTCGGATCACCTTTATTCATGGTTTGTTCTGGTTTTATTCACTTCCTCAAGTTGATGTGTACCTTGGGGTACAAACTTGAGCTTTCTCAGATACCTTCCACTGTTCTTTCTTTCTCTCTTGGTTGACACCTCCCCTGTGCTGGGCCACCTCTCTACTTGTGAATTTGGGTGTGATATCACATCACAGGGTGTGGAACCTAGGGATGTGGCTTTCTAAGCAGCCACCCAGGGGCCCGATGATGCGTTGGGGTGCGTGCAAAAGCCTTCTTTGCCTGATTGGTTCTAGGCTTCAGCAGAAGATGTTAGAACCTTGCAGTAACTGGTCATAGTAGCGTAAGACCATGAGGCGTCAGAAGGTTGCAGAAGGCTGCAGACAGCAGACATTGGTCTGCGGTGACTCTCGCATGTGGAGTGAATTTACAGAACCCAAAAGTTACTGGGAACAAACAGTCAGCAAGACCAACGACAATACCTTGGGCCAGGGAAGGCCAGCAGTTTGGGCAATTTAAAAAATTTTAGGTTGGAGGATCCCGTTAAGTCACTCAGCCTTACCTGATGATTGAGGGACAGGGACAGTGTCAGTTCCAAGGCGTTTGTAAGGTTTTTGTTAAGGCTTATATGATTTGTCCTGTGCAGCAGGTGCCTTGATCACCGGAGACTCTGGAATGTATGCCCCAAGTGGGAACATATTCTCTAACACTTAAAAAAATTTTTTTTAATGTTATTTATTTTTGAGACAGAGAGAGACAGAGCATGAACGGGGGAGGGGCAGAGAGAGAGGGAGACACAGGATCTGAAGCAGGCTCCAGGCTCTGAGCGGTCAGCCCAGAGCCCGACGCGGGGCTCGAACTCACGAGCTGTGAGATCATGACCCAAGTCGAAGTCGGATGCTTAACCTACTGAGCCACCCAGGTGCCCCTCTCTAACACTTTTTTTGCCACCGTCACGGCAGGGGAAAGCTTCAACCCATCCGGAAAACATATGTGCAGTCATAGGAACATATTGACAATCCATACTAGGTGGCAACCGAATGAAGTCAAGCTACAGGTGTTCAAAGTTCCACAGGGAGGTCCTGACGCCTCTGGAGACAAAAATAGTTTTTCCAGGATCACGGACCTGACAGGTCAGACATTGCTGATAGACCTTTTTTGAAATTTTACAGCTGGCTCCCTACCCATGTCTGCTCACAGCCCGAGTCATCTGAAATGCACTGTGGCTGTGAAGGAACGCGAAAACTGGTAATTTCTCAGATTCAGGAGCACGCTGTTGTCCCGTTGCCAGGATTTCCTTGACAAAGGTCCAATGAGGGGACGTTTTTTTGCAGAAGCAGAACGAACTCCATCCGCATGTGCCACAATCTTATGGACTTCCTTGATGTTGCCTTTGTAAAAAGTCGCTGAGACACTTTCTGGATCTTGGTCAGTCTGTTTAGTGGCGCCTCGATTTGAGACAGCATTTCAGAAGCCAAGCGAGTAATTACAATGATTACTTTGTACCAGGACATATCAGATTTTCAGGACTTTCATCACATAATTTTAGAACACTTCTACGTCTATACAAACATAACAAAAGAGATCACAGAGTCGTTGCTTCTAAGCAGATCCCTTAAAAGGTACAGAAACTTTCACAATCTGTTATCAGAAGGAGACCAAAAGTCCAAAAAAGAAAACAATAGGAACGCCTGGGTGGCTCAGTTGGCTAAGCGCCAACTTCGGCTCAGGTCATGATCTCGCAGTTCGTGGTTCGAGCCCCGCGCGGGCCCTATGCTGACAGCTCAGAGCCTGGAGTAGCTTTGGATTCTGTGTCTCCCTCTCTCTCTGCTCCTTACCCACTCGTGCTCTGTCTCTCTCTGTCTCTGTCTCTCAAAAATAAATAAACATTAAAAAAAATTAAAAAAAAAACCCAAATAACTTTGTCCTTTTAACAGAGAGAAAACTAAATTCTAATTCTGCACTAGCTTACTTTTGATATTAAAATGTATTCATTCCAACCTTACTCCTGACCATGCATAAAATTATTTTCCAAAGATTTCTTTTTTCACAAACTCACTACAATTTTCTTTTTCCTCAAAAAAATTGCATCTCCATTCCTCATACCTTCTTTTCCTGGAAGCACACATCCTACTTTTCTTGCATATGGAAGCATTTTCTTCATCATTTTTAGTAGCTTTAACCACATACATTAATTACAATCTTAACCCTGGGAAATTTTAACTCCTAGTGAAATCCAAGTAGTAAACAACTGTGAACTATTATGTGGGCATTCTTTAGGTTGGCGAGTATACGGACACATTTCATAATTTCTAAAAACGTGCTTTTTTTTTTTTTAAAGTTTATTTGCTTATTTTGAGAGAGACAGAGACAGCACAGTCAGGAAGGGGGAGAGAGAGAGAGAGGGAGACAGAGAAGCAAAAGCAAGCTCCACACTGTCAGCGTGGGCCTGATGTGGGGCTCGAACTGTCTCAAAACCGTGAGATCGTGACCTGAGCCGAAACCAAGAGTCGGATGCTTAACCAACGGAGCCACCCTGGCGCCCCTAGAAACATGCTTTTTAATAGCATAGTCTTTTAAGAAAGCACACACATACACGAAATGTTTATCAACAGACCCAAATTTATCTTTGGTCTCTCTGTAATAAGGAAGCCCAAATTAGATAAACCTATGTTCAGTAATTAATGATTCATTATTGTATCTTATTTGGAAATGATCTGGATAGTTAATGAATTTAACAACTCTTGACTTCACCTAAATCAGTAAAACTTTAAGGTTTTAGATTACCAGAAAAAAAAATGGGAAACTCTTTAAAATTTTACCTAAAACTTTAAAAAATTTTATTTACATCTATTCAATTTACTTGTTCTTAACAATTAGGCTGAGATTACCCATAAAAACTTCATGAGACATCAAACAAAGCTAGTCATTGTTCCAAGCTATTTTTAAAAACATTTTGTAACAGGGGCGTCTGAGTGGCTCAGTCGGTTGAGCATCCAACTCTTGATTTCAGTTCAGGCCTTGATCCCAGGGTTATGGGATCGAGCCCCAAGTCTGGCTGATCATGGAGCCTACTTGAGATTCTCTCTCTCTCCCCATCTGCCCCTCTCCCCCTACTTGTGCTCTCTCTCTCTAAAATAAAAAAAAAAAAAAATTAAAGACATTTTGTAACAGAGATAACACTGACTGGATGGACTTCAAGTAGAACCAGGCGGAAAAAGCTTTAATTTTAATGCTGAAACTCTAAAGACATGTCTGTTTTAATTAAACCAGCAACCTTAAGTTAGCTTTGATAGTATGTTCCCAGATCAGGTGAACTTCAAAAACATTTGTGTTCATTTCTGTCTTTCTGAGAGTTTTACGATGCCCATCCTTACAAGCACACGCCTTCAAGCCAACTAAAACAGCTCTTTTACAAATCAATTTTCAATACCGTCCAGAGGCAGAAAAAAATATCTCACATTTACAACATGTATGGTGCAAAGACATCAAAGACAGATGCAGAGACTTTATAGTTGCGAATATTTGTGGAGAAGATACTCTTAAGGAGGCCTTGCTAGGGTTTGGGCACATGAGCCCTGTTAGCAGTTTGTGTTTTTAAAAGGCCAATTTCCCCGCCCCCACTTTTTTTTTTTTCTTTTTTTTAGCTTCAGTCTTAGGAGGTTGTTGGGCCGTGTTTACGTTTCAAAGACAGGATAAGATTTATAACCTCAAGGGACAAAGAAAGATGCAAGTTTCTCCAAGAGGGACTTTGGTTTTCTGAAGCTGAGAATTTACAAGACTTTTGAGATAAACAAGGATAGTTTGGGGATTGGTAAAGGAATAGGGGAACTTTGAATTGCCTCTGGAGCTGCCTTTTGGTTACCGTCCTGTAAAGGCCATTCAGCTAGAGGGTAGTTTAGGATGAGTATTCAAACAAAAGAAACAGTAAGAATTAGGCAGTCTTGTAACCTTTCGTATTAGGTACTGATGTGGGGAACAAAGGCAGGAGGACACGTAGGTAAAATTAAATTTCCTTAAAATCTGCAGCCCGTTGGCAAATACTTGAGGCAGGCGGAGTATGACATTTTTCCAGGAACTCCCAACTGTCTTAATGTTAATGCTTTGCTGGAGGGAAAAACAACCTTAGCTCGACAGCAGCCAAGCCTCCAGGATCCTGTGAGTCTGTTCTAGCATCTGAAAGTCCTTTTGGAAACCTCCCTTGCCTTTACCTCCATCACCAACCCCCCAATATATAATCAGTCACTCTGACCTTGGGTCCTGTCCCTGTGCTTTAATATAACCACCTTTTGAATTGAAGATGTCTCAAGAGTTCTTTCTTGGCCATTGGCGCTGAACTGTAAAAAAAAAAAACACAACAATTTTTTTTTTTTAATTTTAAAAAGAGAGAGAATGAGCGTGGGCGGGAAGAGAGGCAGAGGGAGAGAGAGAGAGAGAGAGAGAGAGAGAGAGAATCCCAAGCAAGCTCCGTGCTGTCCTGTCCGTGCAGAGCCCCATGTGGGGCTGGAAGCCACGAACTGTGAGATCATGACCTGAGCTGAAATCAAGAGTTGGACGCTTAACCAACTGAGCCACCCAGGCGCCCCTGGAATGAAACTTTCAGTGAAGTTATTTTGGGAATTTTGAAACCTTTGCTTTTAAGTGCATTTCTTAAATGATCTGATCTAATTGGAACGTTCCTCCTACTGGCCATTGTAATCCTAGGCTGTGATGTCTCTGAGATCTGGTAGCGGTTTGGTGGGACCCTAGCCACAGCCGGAGTTCAACTCACATTTCTGTCCAGCCACATCTAGTCCCAAATAGGATGCAACTCTCACATTTCTGTCTGGCCTTATTTTGCAGCCCTCAACTTGATGGTTACCAAGCCAAGTTCCTACGGTCACAAAACAAGCTTCTAGATTTTTACGGTTTCTGGGACTATAGTTCTGACATATAAAAGCAGGTGTGCTGGAAGACGGAATGCTTAACTCTCAGATTTTAAGGTTCCCATTCCATTATTATTTATTTATTCATTCGTTATTTTTCTTTTAGCTAAGCCTTTACCTCCTGTGCACATGGACGGAAACCAGCAGTGCCGAGGAAGCGGACTGTGGACGCTAGGACAGCCGGAGAAGTAGGGACGGGGGAGAACTGAAGCAGCGAGCCCCGGAGAGTGGGGATAGTGGATTGATTTCCAGCAAGTGGAGAAGTGCACCTGCCCCCAGGCGTTGCCAACACGGAGTGCTAGGACCCAACCAAGGGCTGGCTTTTGGAAGCCGCTGCAGGCTGGCCAACAGGAGGCGCTGGGCGCCACCAGTAATTCTCAGTGTGGGCTAAACCTGTAGATGCCATTAAGGGACACTGGGGACTGGAAATGGGGGAAGGACTAAACCAGGAAACTCCAGTAAATGGGCACTGTGGCTGGAACTGGGGAGGGGATTCGATGTGGAATTGAGGAGGGAGCATGAGGCAAGCGGACATCCCACAAACACCCTCCTCCTTCCCCCGCCCCCCCAAGGTGGGATGTGTGACACTCCTTAGGCGCTCCCGGCTGCCCAAGAACAAAGCACAGGGGAGAACAAATGGTTAACTGATGGAGATCACAGTCATGAGGGCCCGAGTCTCCATCAGTTTACAAATATCTTAATAAATTACAAGAAAAAGGCATTCATTTCAATAGCCTCATCTCCAGAAACCTATAGACTCTGTTTCCTGGAGCCCCAACATCACCTTCCCCTCCATAGTGATGTGGGAAACAAAGGCAAGAAGGAAATGGCAGGGAAAGGTAAATTTCCTTATAACCTGCAGCCCATTGACAAATACTTGAGGCAAATACAGAGTATAACATTTCTCCAGGAACCCCCTACAGTTGTCATATTAATGCTTCACTAAAGGGAAGACAGCCTTAGCTTGACAATAGCAATGCCCCTGGCATCTCGTGAGTCCCCTTTGGTATATCAAAGTCCTCCTGGAAGCCTCCCTCAACTCCATAGTATACAACCAGTCATTGTTCACGACCCCCTACAGCTCTTTCTGCCCATGGGTCCTGTCCCCCTGCTTTAATAAAATCACCTTTTTTGCACCAAAGACACGTCAGGAATTCTTTCTTGGCCGTCAGCCCCGGACTCCCGATCCCTACAAAACCCCATCAGAACTGTGGCCTTGAACCAAGGGCTGTGGGCCAAGGGCTGGTGCTCTGTCAGAGCCTCCTGTCAGCTCCGACAGACCTGTTCACGCCGGCCTGGAAAGCCAACTCGATCCAGAGCTTGGATGTAAAATGAGAACTCCAACCAAGAGGGACTCGCCAACTGCCCCCGGAAACACAAAGACGGTGAGCTCGGAAGGATTGGTCGGGCGCCACACCTGTGTCTCTTACTGTCCCCAAATGCCAGCAGAACTGCACTTTGGATCCCAATGCCATCACCGATCGGTTTTAAAACAAAATTCAACCAAGTAAATTTGAAGATCTAACAGCTGGCTCTTCCTCTGTGGCCCTTTCATGTACTTTCCAGAAGCCCCTGCTGGGCCACTCTCCCCCTGTAGGTCCTTTTGATGTAGTTTGAAGTGTTGGCGTTCAGAGCCGAGGGCCAAGAAAGAAGTCTTGGGAAGTCTTTGGTACAAAAAGGTGGCTTCGTTAAAGCACGAGGACAGGACCCATGGGCAGAAAGAGTTGCACTGGGGTTGTGAACAGTGACTGATATATTGGAGGCTGGGAAGGGGTTGGGGATAGAGTAAGTCTCTAAGGTATTTTGGAAACAAGGTTTCCAGGGCCTTGAGGGTTAGCTGCTGTTAGGAACAGGTCATTTATTACTATTTAGTTAAAACTCAGTCATGAGACCCTTCAGATGCATATCAGCGGGTCATAAGCTTGGAGTACGATTGCCAACATGTATCTTGGGGAGGCAGAGATAAAGGAAGTTTCCAAAGGACTTTTTACGTGTTAACGTAGACTTACGGGATCCCGGGGGGTCAGGATAATGTTTAAGCTAAGGTTGCCTTTTGCCTCAGCAAAATGTCACTGTAGAGGCCGCTGAGCTCCCAGAGGAAGGTCACTCTGCCTGTCCCAAGGACTTGTCAGTGGGCTGTAAGTCATAAGGAAATGAATCTTTTTTCTTCTGCCTTTGTTTCCCACATCATGTTGACCCTTTATTTGGAGGGATGGCTTTCAAGTCCTTCCCCACTCTCTAGGAATTCAGTCCGGCTGCTGGGGAGACTTGGTCCCTCCTCGCTGCCTCATGTGACAGGAACTAAGACAAATCAACTGCCTGCGCTCTGTCCCCTCTATGGCCTCATTTGGTTCAGAGGAAGCCACCCAGCCGTCCCTGGCCCTGACCACCCTGCAGTGAGGTCACCAGCCCATTCCTCCCTCCCTCAATTTCCCAGGCAGGAGTCAGACCCCAGACCCCTGAAGTCCCTAATGCCTCAGTCACGTCTGAGTAGCCCTGTGGAAGGAACCCCCTTACCAGGTGAGGGAGGAAATGAGACCTCCAGGCCAGCTCTCTCCACAAGGAGCCTCCTCCCCAAATTCTCCATCCTCCACTTTTCGACTCTTGCATAGCATCCAAGTAGGTAAGGGGTCCAGGACACGTTCTCAAGAATTTCCCTTGACATCTGCCATCGTTCCCTGTTTGGGAAGGTCATGCCTGTTGTATATTGGCGCCTGGTTGAAAAGTCAGCGGTAACGCCTTGTCACGTACGTACATAAAATTGTGCTAGAGAGAAGGGTAATGTATTAGGCTGATTGAGTCTTGTCTCTGTCCCTTCCCATGAGGCCTTCAGCTGCTACAAACTCTGGGCTTTGATTTGCTTCTTTGAAAGTTGGGGGTCATATTATTATTTTTTTTAATTTTTTTTAAACGTTTATTTATTTTTGAGACAGAGAGAGACAGAGCATGAAGGGGGGAGGGGCAGAGAGAGGGAGACACAGAATCGGAAGCAGGCTCCGGGCTCCGAGCCGTCAGCCCAGAGCCCGACGTGGGGCTTGAACCCACGGACCGCGAGATCGTGACCTGAGCTGAAGTCAGACGCTCAACCGACTGAGCCCCCCAGGCGCCCCGGGAGTCATATTATTGACCTCACAGTATTGTTGTAAGGACTAAGATGAGGCAGAGTTCCAGCCGGCAACCCAGCACATCCTAGGCACTCAAGAATTGGAGCTGCAATTATCTACTGGATAATAGCCACTGGAGGATGTGTTCCCCATGATACAGGCAGTGACAACCAACGTGTCAAGAAGGACCAAAGCGTTCGCACCTCGCTTCCTTTTCCCATTAAAAAAAAAAAGTCATAGGGGCGCCTGGGTGGCTCAGTCGGTTAAGCGTCCGACTTCAGCTCAGGTCACGATCTCGTGGTCTGTGAGTTCGAGCCCCGTCGGGCTCTGGGCTGACGGCTCAGAGCCTGGAGCCTGCTTCCGATTCTGTGTCTCCCTCTCTCTCTGCCCCTCCCCCATTCATGCTCTGTCTCTCTCTGTCCCCAAAATAAATAAACGTTAAAAAAAAAAAATTAAAAAAAAAAAGTCACAAACACAGGGGGGCCTGGGTGGCTCCGTCGGTGAAGCATCCGACTCTTGGTTTCTGCTCAGGCCGTGATCTCGCAGTTTGTGAGCGAGAGCCTCGTGTTGGACTCTGCCCTGGCGGCATGGAGCCTGTTGGGATTCTCTCTCTCTCTCTCTCTCTCCTCTCTCTCCTCGTCCCTCCCCCACGCACACTGTCTCTGCCTCTCACAAAATAAATAAACCTAAAAAAAAACACACTTAAAAAAAAAAAAAATAAAAACCCCACAAACACAAAAATCATGCTTTCTTCTTTTGAAAAGAAGACCAGTATAATTCGTAAAACATTTTAAATATGAAAACGAACCAAAAAAACATAATCCCTAATAATGTTATTGTAAGCGCTCGTATGTATACTTTTACATAGCTGTAATCATACTGCATATAAATTTCACACCACGGCTTTTTTCACAGCTATCACATTATAGACATCTCTCCGTTACTGTGTACCCTACTGACCATAATTTAAAAAAATTTTTTTTTTTTTAACATTTATTTATTTTTGAGACAGAGAGAGACAGAGCATGAACAGGGAGGGGCAGAGAGAGAGGGAGACACAGAATCCGAAGCAGGCTCTGGGCTCTGAGCCGTCAGCACAGAGCCCGACGCAGGGCTCGAACTCACGGACTGCGAGATCATGACCTGAGCTGAAGTCGGACGCTTAACCGACTGAGCCACCCAGGTGCCCCGCCTACTGATCATAATTTTTTAATGACAGCATAATATTTCTTTGGATAAACTATGCTTTGCTATGCTGTGTTCTAATTCTTTGACACTTAGATGGTTTCTGTGTGTTTTTCTACCTTTATAAATCAAGTCCGTTAGGGGTCTTTACCAGCAAGTAACAGAAGCCAAGTCTGGAATGCTTAGACAGGAAAGGGATTTACTTGACGGGTATAGACGGGCTTGTGGAATTCACAAGGGAAGTGAAGATCCCGGTGACTTAAAAGTCCAGGAATTGAAGAAGTTCCGAGGTTCTGTGTGGCGAGAACTACTTGACCGTCTGGATGCAGCTCTCCTGTTAGGCTACATGTCAGCTGTGGTTTCCTTGCGTTACTGCCCTGCAGAGAGAGAATGTGATTCATCTAACCTGGGTCATGTGCCCAGACCTGACCGATCAACCAAATTACTGCTATGGGAATACTCTATCTTTGCACATATAGCTTTTTCTAGATTTTTAAAAAGGTCTGTTTATTTTGAGAGAGAGAGAGAGAGAGGGAGTGTGAGCTGGGGAGGGGCAGCGAGAGAGGGTAAGAGATCCAAGCAGGCTCTGTTCTGTCAGAGCCCAATGCAGGGCTTGACCTTACCAACTGAGATCATGACCTGAGCCGAAATCAAGAGCTGGACGCTCAGCTGACTGAGCCACCCAGGCACCCCTTTTTCTAGATTTTTGAATTTTTTTTTTATATGAAATGTCTCAGAGCGGAATGACGGGACAAGAGGGTAGAACTTTGGAGGTGGCTCTTGATGTACGTTATCACATATATGGGAGTATAGGAGGAACCTTTAGAAGCAATCGGAGTGGTAGTTCGTTGAAATGGGGATTCAGGGATTATACGACGCATTACACAAAGCATTTTATTCGACCGCTGTCTGAGGCTGTATCTGTTACACTGCTAACCCTTGATATAGAGCCAGCCTGGCCCTTGTGTGTGTCCTCAGATTGGTCTTTTGTGTCGTCTTCCCTGCATGAGCATTGCTCACGATGCATGTCCAAAATTTTCGGTTTAGGATTCTGTAAAAGGGAGCAAGAACTCAGAGATCTTTGGGAAACGATCGGAACGCCTCATCCTTTCGGATTTTTGAGATTCCTACCCACTCTGATTCTTTTCACTGTTGGCTCGCCCACACCTAATTCAACATCCATACTTTTGTATGTGCGATTTGCTTTTTTTCCCCCCGAACCTTTCCGAAGACTTCAATTTAGTTTTCATTGAAACAGCAGGTCCCTTACTTATCCCACTCATACTTAATTGGTTTTTATTATGTTTATTTTAATTAAGTAATTAGAAAAACAGTTCAAGTGGTCCCAACAGGCTTGAGAACAAATACTACTTACTCCTGGTAAATAGACAGCTCACCTGGTGGGAGCATTAGCACACAGATGCTGCAGAGTAGCCTGCGGTGGTGAGTGATGACATCCCAGGGGGCATCAGTCCATGCTTTATGAGGTGACTGACCTGGCTGAGTGGAGCTGTTTAGGAGAAATTCTATCGTGCCAGTTTAAATGAACCCTCTCCATAGCTTACATAAAAACACAATATCAACACCATGAATCTGACATTGGTACAATGTGTGTGTTTCGTTCTATGTCATTTGTGGATTTGTGTGACAATGACTGCAATACAGACCCAGAGCCAGTGTGACGCCACAGGTGTCCTTCTGGTGCTTCCATTTTGTAGCCACACCTACTTCCTTCCCCTCCACTCTCCCAACTCCTGACGACAGCCCTGCTCAGTCTACGTGAATACAATTTTCTCATCTGGGGAACGTTGTTTAAACGGAATCACACAGTATTTTCCCTTTTGAGATGGACTCAGCGTAATGCCCTGAGATCCATCCAAGTCATTGTACTTTTCAATAATTTGCTTCTTTTCTTTCTTTCTTTCTTTCTTCTTTCTTTCTTTCTTTCTTTCGGGAAAAACAGATCCCATGAGAGCAGGGGAGAGGGGCAGAGGGAGAGAGAAAGATCTCAATCAGGCTACACGCTTCGCGTGGAACCCAACAGAGGGCTCAATCCCACAATCCCGGGATCATGACCTGAGCTGAAATCAAGAGTCAGCCGCTTAACCGACTGAACCACCCAGGCACCCCAATAACTTACTTCTTTTTATTATTGAGTAGTATTTCCAGGTGGGGATGGACCAGTTTGTTTAACCAGTCATCAACATAAGGCATTTTTGTTTTTTGCGGTTTTGAGCGATTACAAATAAAGCTGTTCTAACAATTGTGTGCAGGCTTTTAGGTGGACATATGTCTTCATTTTTTGGGATAAATGTCTAAGATTCCTCACAATTCCTTGGGTTGCTTGAGTGTGTGCCAAACTACTTTCCTCAGTGGCTGTGCATTTTATATTCTTACCAGTACTAAGCAAGAGATCTGGTTTCTCCACATTCTAGCCAGCAGGTATTGTCAATATCTTTAATTTTAACTATTCTAATAGGCATATAGTGACAGTTCATTATCTAAACTTGCGTTTCCCTGATGGCCAGTGATATAGACCATCTTTTCGTGTTTATCTGTGTCAGGGGTTTGAGGGATTTGGGGCGGATCAAGGAAAAAGGTACGGTCTTGAGAGGTAGTAACGCACAACCAACTTCATTGGGTGGTGCTTGGACAGAGTGGTGAGAGAAGTGCCTCATAGGGGGAGTCTGTCCAGAGGCTATGGCTTGAGAGGTTGTTACTCAGAAGGGGAAGAGGGCAGGAAAGAGGAGGATCAGAGAAGAGGATTATGCGTCCAGACGGTGTTGGTCAGCAGCATGGAATGGCCTTTCTGAATCACAAAACTCCTAAGGGCCAAAGTAGCTTGGAGGTTTTACAACCGCAGGCTCCAGCTGTGGTCAACAGGTATGGCGTGAGGTTTTTCGGGGAATGCCAAGCAAGCAGGCTCTAAATGGCCAAAAATCTGCTTGTTTGGGCCATGATTAAAGCAACCAGACTGACACAAATTTGAGTTTGGTGCCAGCAGGCTTCGAAGCTAATGGGTCTCGTCCCGCACTGAAGAAATAAGCAACACAGAGGCCATCTTGGCCTTATTTATGTAACAATTCGCCATCTGTCTATTCTCTTCTAGGTAATACCTCTCCATGTCTTTGCCTGTTTTTTAACTCGATTGGCTTTTTTTTTTTAATCTTGAATTTGGGGAGTTCTTTGTACGTTCTAGATATGAGTTCATTGTCGCATAAATGGTTTGCAAATATTTTCTTCCAGTTTGCAATCGATGGTCTCGTTGCCTTACAGTGTTTTTCACAAAGCAAAAGCTTTTTATTTTGATGGAGTCTGATTTATTGATTTTTTCAAAAAAAGATTTTATTATTTTTAGGCAATCTGTACACCCAGCGTGGGGCTCAAACTTACGACCCCAAGATCAAGAGTCACACGTTCCTCTGACTGAGCCAGCCAGGCATCCCACATTGACTTTTTTTTCTTTTACGGATCACATTTTGGATGTTGTATCTAAGAACTCTTCACCAAGTCCCAGGTCTCAAAGATTTTCTCCCATGTCTTTGTTTTTCTAAAAGTGTTAGAGTTCGATGTTTAACGTTTCAATCGACGGCCGATTTTGGATTGATTTTTGTATAAGGGGTGAGACTTAGGTTGCGATTTATTTATTTTTGTTATGGATATCCAATTTTTTTGAAAATTTGAAAATTTGAAAATCTGGCACCTTTTTTTGAAAAGACTATGCTTTCTACATTCAATTGCTTCTCAAGGACCCTTCTCGAAATCAGTTGTCTGTACTTGCGTGGGGCTATTTCTAGGCTCTGTATTCTATTCCACTGAAGCCTCCCTTTCACTTCATCCTGTTAATATTTTCTAACTTCACTTGTGATTTCTTCTTCGACCCATGGATCATTCACATGTATGCTGCTTAATTTGTAAATATGTAGGGTTGTCTCAGATATCTTTTTTTGTTATTGACTTATCACTTAATCCCATGTGGTTAGAGAATATTTCCATGTGGCTGCAGTCCCTTTAAAAATGTTAAGACTTGTTATGACCCAGGAGTTCATCTAACAGTGTTTTCCATCTGCATTTGACCAGAATGTATATTCTGAAGTTGTTGGGTGTTGTCTGGGGTCTCTCCTGAATGCCCTCAGTTTTTTGTGACTTCTCTCCACTCTGGCTGGTGGGAACTCAAATGTCTCCCAGCTATGTGTGGGCAATGGAAAATGTTCAGCTTATAGCTCTGTTCTTTGCACAGCCTTGTAGAGTCTCACCCTGTGCGCACATACATTAGTATTCATCCAATGACAGGAAGGGGAACCCTACACAGATTGTCGAGGATGCTTCTCTGTTTAGTTCTGGTACTCTTCCAGAATTCTTTCCAGTATTCTCCTTACAAGTTCCAGTCACCTCTGTCTTCTAGTGTTTAGCAAGATTTTAGTCTCCGCTTGGGCTTCTCCTCCCTATTCTGATTGCCAGAAACTAACTCCAGACAGAAAGTCAACGCATTTGTAAAACTCGTCTGATTTGCTGCCCTACTCTTAGTTAATTTTTCACAGCACTTTTCTCCTTATTGTTCAATGTCTGAAAAGAGTTTCTTGTATTTTGTCCAGTTTTTTTAGGTGTTTTGGTGCAGATATTGAATTTTCTTTTACACGTGAGCTTTGGACCAAGATTTTATTTATTATTCATTCATCATGATTACTTTTTTTAAGTAGTCTCCATACCCAATATGGGACTTGAACTCATGACCCTGAGATTAAAGGTCGCGTATTCTACAGACTGAGCGAGCCAGGCGCCTCTGGACAAACATTTTAATGAAATGAGCAAGCAAGCCATGGAGATAAGGTGTAGGAAAGAGCATACTAGGCAGAAGGAACTATGGGTCAAAGTCTCTGATGGCTGAACCATGTGTGGCTCGGGTACCATGATCCCTACTTCAGAGTGAAGAGATTAAAGATCGTAGAGGTTAGCTCTTTACCTAAGACCTTATAGGATAGGGGCAGATTCAACCCACACTTGAAAAGAGCATCTGAACTCCTTCCCCTGGGTCTCACCACCTGCCTAGAAGGCTGTTGCTTCAGTGAAGAGGAGATTTATGAGCTATGACTAACCAGGGCAACACGTTATCTCGGGAGATGTTACGAATCGAAAATACAAATTGCTCAACGCGAGCTTAGACAAATGCAAGTCTGGAAGATTTGTAATGGCTTGGGGGCACCAAGGGGATTTCCAGTGAATGTTTGTTAGTTCTGGTAACGGCATTCCACAGGCCGTTTTCCTTCACGGAGCTTCCAGCGTGTTCTCCTCCGTCGGGGAAGGGTGCTCTCTTGTCTGACGCAGCCAAGTGACTTCTCTCACTCAGTACATTTGGGAGCCGTCAAGGAGGCGTGTGTGCTAACAATAGTTCCCATTACCCGAATGCCTAGTATACTCCAGATGCTTTACATACGTTATCTGAAGTCCACACAACCCTATGCAGTAAGTATTCTTATGCCATTTTGTTGAGCAAGGATGGAGAGCTTTGAGAAATAACTTACCAAGTCCTCTTTGTTTCCACTACACATTGCTCTAGTGTGGGCTAAACTCTGGGGGGAAAGGATCTAATGTGGCTGTTTTTTTTAGTCACTCGGTTAGATAGGAGTCCTTCTCTTTTCTTTTTTTTCTTTTTTCTCTTTTTTTTTTTTTTTGTGGTTTCCATGAGAATGCTAAAGAAGAGAAAAATAGATGGCAAGGTCAAGGGACGTTGCAGAGAGGTGTGGAAAACCCTGCAAAAAGTATGCCAAATGCTATCGTGGAAAACAATCGTGAAAAAATTGGAGCTGAGCCCTAGATGTTGCCATTAGGGGCCAGGCGGGGCCTTTACCCAAGACCCAGCTCCATACCAGGGAACAAACATGTTTTTGCAGCCTAGAGCAGAAAACCAAAGCAGTATGGATTTCTGCTTCTTCATTCCAAAGAAGACCAAAAAAAAAAAAAAGACTTTATGTCTATCCCTTACTATTTCTATGGGTGTCAAGCACCATTTGTTCAGGAACTCAAGGATAATCCAACTTTTTTGCTTTTGACTTGTGTGGGTTGAGTCTGAAGGTGGCACTTATCATAATACATTTCTATCCCTGACTCTCTTTGTTCTAAGAATTTCCTAGACAAATGAAACCACTTTAACAAAAACAGGTTCGGTTAATTCCTGATCATTTAACATGACTAGGTAGGCAGTTTTACATCCCTGACTCCTACTCAGACAAGTGTCACCTGCATCTGGCCCCAGAAGTGCCCCACAGGTTTATGTCATTGCAGCTGTGGTCAAGACTTTTGTGTCTCTAACTTTGATCGTGGGAAAAATGTAATCCTCTAGGTTGCTGAGGATTTAAAATAAGTTCTTGGCTTTCTGGATCATGAGGCCTCCCTTATTCCTCTCTCTTTGTAGAAATTCCTCACATTGGTGCTTGGTCCCTATCAATGCTCAGGGAAATTAGACGTTTCTGTGGTTACCTTGAGGACTTGACCAAGTTCATACACGTCACCTGCTCAATTGTTCAACATGGCCGGTCTGAAACAGACCTCCCGACTTCCACTGCCAAGGAGTTGCTCCCCAACTCTTCCCTAACCCCACTCATTCAAGCTCAAGCTCAATCCTAAAAGCCATCCCTGACCTTGACTTTTCTCTTTCCCTCTCCTCCGCATCCGGTCCATCTACAAATCCTGCTGGCCTACACTCCCAGTATAGATCCTAAATCTTACCACTTGGCTTTGCGACACCGTCCTCTCTCAAACAGACCAGTTCTCTCTGAACAGTTGTGTTAGCGCTTAGGCTGCCATCACAAAGTACCACAGACTGGGTGGCTTAAACTACGGAAATTTATTCTCTCATAATTCTGGAGGCTAGAAGTCTGAGATCAAGGTGTCGGCAGGGTTCTCCTGAGGCCTCCCGCCTCAGCGTGTAGATGGCCGTCTTCTCCCTGTGTCCCTACGTGGTCTTCCTCTGTGTGTGTCTGTGTCCTAACCTCCTCTTCTTGTCAGGACATCAGTCGTGTTGGGTGAGGGCCCACCCTAACGACCCTTATTTTGACTGAATTACGTCTGTGAAGACCCTATTTCCAAATGCATTCTGAGGTACGGCGGGTTAGGGTTTCAGCCCATGAATTTTGCGAAGATCCAGTTCAGCCCTTGGCACTGGACTTCCTGCTTTCATTCTTGTCTCCCAAAGTCTGGTTTCCATATTTAATCAGAGTGATCTTTAAATACGGTGAAGCAGATCTTGCCACACCTCCCTGCTTAAAACTTTCCGACGCTTTCTTATTGCACCTATGTGTGCATTCCAGATTGCTATCTGGGCCCAGGAGGCCAACCTCATTTGTTACGACTTCTGTTTGCTCGGCCCCTTCACCCTTCTTTCTACTCCCCAGGCGCGTCACAGTCATTCCCACCTCAGGGACTTTGCACGTGCTGTTCTTGTTGAAGTGAAACACTTCTTCCAGGTCTTCCCCAAGGCTGGTTTCTTTTATAGCTCAGATTCACCCCCAGAGTTACTTTCACCTTCCTCAGTGCTCCCCTCTCCTGCCTGCCCGGCCAACCCTCAGCTCCTGCACCTTCCCTGTTTATCCTTTAAACAGACCTTCATCCTGTTTGATTTCCTTCTTAGCATGATCGCGAGCTCAATTTTTCCAGGTTTTAGACCTGATATTTGTATTGTCTATCTCCTCCACAACAGTGTGAACTCTAATATAAATTCAGAGTCCAGGAAATAGTATTTGTTTAATTGCTGAAGGAAAACTTCTTCCGTGTGAACCTAGCACACACTTCCGTGCAGTTTTTTACTTGCCAATAAACTGACATCCTTTTACCTACGCTGTTTGCAACTGACATACTCCTTCGTTCGTCCAATAAACATTGATCAGATGCAGGCTCGTCGAGTAGGAAGAACCTGATCTCTGCCATAAGCAGCTGGGAAATTAAATCCTGTCTCTACTACTTACTTGCTGTGCGATCAGTTTGCAAAACGTTTAAGCGTTCTGAAACTTTGTGAATCTGTAACATAGGGCTTAAAAATATACTTGTGCTTCCTTTAAGATGCCTCTAAAACTAAGGTGGGACGGATGTACAGAGGGATGGACGGATGGAGAGAGGTGTGATAATGCAAGTCTCATTAAGATTTAGTTGTAGAATCCAGGTGGTGGGCAAATGCGTGTTTACTGTAAGATTTTTTCGATTTCTCTGCATGCTTAAAACTTTTAATAATAAAACGTTGGAGGTGAGGAAGGAAAACGGGGAAAAAAAACACCCTTGCAGGTTTGTTCTCAGAACGAAATGATATGCTATTTGTCACATACGTCCGCAAAGGGGGCGCTGCAGGGTTCGGTGAATGCAAACTAGCTCTTGTCACTGTTACGTAAAAACATGCTAAGTATTGTAGGAGGATCCAAGAGGAATAAGACTCCAATTCCTCTCCCAGTGGGCGAAGCAGATGCAAACTCTCCTAACACCATGAGGAATTGCTCTAATAAAGCCTCTGCTCAGGCAGGAGGTGCTGGATCGCAGAGGACGTTGGGGTGGAGCCTTCCGGAAGCATCGTGCCTTCAGGAGAGGCGGATTGAGGGGCGCCTTGACGGATGGGGGGCTGCTGTTCAAAGTGGGGGAAAAGAAGCTTTTGTTTAGTGGTCAGACAATGTGACATCCCTCTCTAGCCTGCAATGATTAGGGCTGTCCTTTCCACAAACGGTTCCTTGGGTTTTTAAGGAACTTAAAAACTCCTTAAAAAGTTAAGGAACTTCACCCTTTGGGTTTCAGATATACTATTTCATTTCCTCTTACAGCTCAACTTGAAAGCCCTATCTGGGGACACAATGAACTTCTTCAATCTTGCACTCAGAGTGGAAACTCAGGTGTTAGAGAATCTACCTTTATTCCTAAGTTCCTTCTTGGAACAAAACCTGTGTTTTGTTAGGATTACATTGGTGCCTTAGCATACATACAGTCTCCTAAGAAGATATGATGGGTCAGACCTTCCAGAACCAGGATGGCAATCAGTGGGACTGATTTCTATGCCTTTTGCCCTCTATAAACAGGAAGATCGAATCTGAATCAAATCAACAGAAGTTTCTATTTATTGTGGAGGAGTGTCTTTCTCCCAAAACACTTAGGACTTGCAAATAAATTAAATATATTCATTCTTGCAACTGGTGTTATTTCTTCCTAGGAACTCAGGCTAAAGAAACCTCTAAATGCAGCTTAAAATTCAAGGCAGCCAAACTGTCGCCCATACACAGAGAAGACAGGAATCGAAATTTTTCCAAGTTCATGCAGCTGTAGCCACGTTCCAGTCGTTCCTTCCTTCCTCCCTCAACAAACTTGCATGAGTTCCAGTTGTGTGCAAGGCCTTGTGCCCACAATCGGGGATGTAAAGATGATTTAGACACACTTCAGTTCCCCAGGAGCTCACAGGCCAGCGGGAGGTGATGAGGGAGCGTGGGGCAAGCTGAGGGCAAAATACAGGCTGCCCTCCCCTCTCCCCCCCACCCCCGGTGGAATCTGTGTGATGATCCTCGGACACTCTTGGCTCCCCAGAACAAAGGAAAGGGGTTTAAGTGCTTGCCACGGTGCTGTGGGAAACTGAGGCAAATGAAAATTAAATTTCCTTTCTGCCTACAGCCCGTTGACAAGTCCTTGAAACGGGCAGCGTGACCTCCTCTAGGAGCTCAGCTGCCTCCACGATGACACTTGGCTAGGGGCAAAACAGAACCTGAACTTAACATTATCCCAACCTCGAGGATCCTGTAAGTCTACGTCCTTTCTCTCAACTGCCCCAGGATATATGCTGGCAATCATACTCCATGATTATGGCACTCCCCCCCCCCCAAATGCATCTGAAGGGTCTCGTGACTGAAGTTTTATTAAATGATAATAAGTGGTATTTCTCTAGCAACAGCTAGCCCCTCAAGGTCCTGGAAACCTTGCTTCCAAAATACCTTAGAGACTTACTGTATCCCTGATGCCGTCCCAGCCTGCGGGTATATAATGAGTTACCCGTCACGACCCCAGTGCAGCAATTCCTGCCCACGGGTCCCGTCCCCGTGCTTAATAAAATCATCTTTTGCACCAAAGACGTCTTCAAGAATTCTTTCTTGGCGTGGGCTCCGGACCACCCCACCATCAACCTGAAACTTCATCAGGAGGCACTGACATTTGCTACTGTGATCGGAGCCAACTGAGATAGAGACGCTGGGGTCTGGGCGCCCGGCAGGAAGAGGGACAGAATGAAACAGTCTTGGACACATAGATAAGCCACAAACTCCCTTCACATGAGTCAAAAACAGAACGCCTTTGTTTTGTTCTTTTCCTTAGAAAATTGCAAAACACGGAAGGCTTTGCGCTTACTTTTTTAGCAAGTAACGTCAAAATGCCAAACACAGCTGTAAATCCTGAAGGACTTGAAAAGAGATTTCACTGAGGTTGTGTTGATAAAAGATGGGAAGGGAGAACTGATGAATTTGGAGCAATTATCTCAGGCCAGCACTTACAGAAAGCATTTCATTTAATCCTCAAACAGCTCTGGGCACATCACTGGGGACGAAAATGACGCTCGAGGAGCTTGGGTGATTTTCTCAAACCACAGGGAAGAGAGGTGGGATGTGAACCCTAATTTTAGATTCCTCAACGCCCGTGCCTCATTCTGAAGACTTGCGTCCCATTTCAATGGGACCTGTTTTGTTCAGGGAGAGATGCTGGGGGCTTCTGCAGAGAAGGGCACGGACATCTCTCCAGGGGACAGATCTATGTCATCTGTGGCAGCCGGGGAGGTCAGGACCAAAGCGTTTGACCTTGACCATAAACCGTGGTAGCCCCTGGAGTCCGAGGGGAGGAGGTAAAGGGCAGTCAAATGGCTACGCCTTTGGGTGGATGCGTCTCCAAGCTGAACTGGGATTTGAAGCGCCATGCACCTGTTAATTTCTCTTGGTACTTCCTCTGAAGAGCCCCAGGTAAGTAGACGATGAAGGAACCACCAGTTAGTTGAAACGCCATCTTAGTCACCTTTTGGGGTGAATAGACACGAAGGTAGGGAATGCTGATATGGAATGGTATTATGAAAAAGGATCCAAGAGGGTTCAAATCCTGCTCTGCCAATCAGCATCCTCCCCCTGAGAGCGTATTTATATACCTAGTACAAGAGCACGATTGGAATTAAAGTACCACCGCATTAATATCTGGGCAAGTATCTTAGTAGCTTTCTGGGACAAGATTTTCCAAACCACCCTCCCCTCGGCAGATCTGGATGAGGGACCAGAATGCCCTGTGGGTCTGCAGGGGAAGAGGGAGAGCCCCGGGCCTATGGAGGTCTGCTTCTCCACCCAGCCCCACTGATGGGAAGAGGGAGGGGGGGAGGGTGGTTGACTTGCCCTAAAGAACTAGCCGTGTCTAGAGTGAAAGACACAGAGTGGAGTGAAAAACCTTCAAGGTACACTCACCCTACCCAGACCTCATCTCACACTCTGACCGGCAGTTGGCTGATCTTCCTTCCTATGGGGAGCTATGGAGGAGGTCGAGAGACCTACCTGGACAGGGAGGGGGGTTAGAGGCTGGTAAAGACCAGCCTTCCACTACGAACTATCTCTTTTCTGGGTAGTGCACCCCAATCCACAGGACATGAAGGGGGCCACTGGCAGTTACGTTGGTTCCATATGGGCCTGTCTTTCTGGTCATACGGACTGGGATGCACCGGCCAGGGTTCTTGTCCTACGAATATGGAATTTGCTTTGAGGGGAGTTGGTCTTACTGCACAGCTAGGCTTATAATATGTGAACTTGAGACTCTAGATGGTGTCCTTCTAAATAAACCCAAGGACCAAGTTGCAGAGAGAGTAAGTTTTTCCGGAGAAACAAACAAACAAACAAACAAATGAAGCAAATGCACAGAGAGAAGCAGGGAGCATCCTGATAGCTTACTTTGGCTCCGTTCTAGATCTTTCTGAGGCCTCCTGCCGCATCTCTGCCCTGGGTTTTTATGAGCTACATCTGCTTCCTGTGAATATATTTCTTTTACTTAAGCTGAGGACTTCTGTTCCTTCTAACCACAAGAATTATGTCTAACACAGTTAGTAAATAAGCTTAAAAAGACAAATTATTTCATGCCATGCAACTGTTCAGTGTTCCTTCTCTAACACTATTTTTATTTTCTTGAAAAACCTTGTAGCCTGGGCCCTAAAATATAACAGGACTGCATTCATCAGCAATCCCAGTCCGGGTTATTTATCCTAGAGACATGAAAAGCAGGTTGACACAAAACCTATACGCAGATGTGCATAGAAGCCGTCTTCATGATTTCCAACAGTGGAAACAAAACCTGGCTTCAAACAAGTGAACGGGTAAGCAAACGTGGCCCATCCCTGCAACGGAATACTATTCAGCAAGAAAAACGAACAGGCTGTGATACACGCACCACTTTGGGTGCATCTCAAAGGCACTGTGCTGCAGGAACGAATCCATCTTGAAATGGGGGCACGATTTCATTCAGCATTTAGGTGGCGTCATCTAAAGGACAAAACCACAGGGACAGAGAACAGATCGGGGGTTGCCAGGATGTAGCGTGAGAGAGACTATGCTGGATAGTAGGCAGGAGTTTGCCCCGCTGACGGACAGGACCGTTCTCTAGCCTGGTGGCGGTGGCGGTTATGCGAATGAACGCGTGTGTGAAAATTCACAGAAATGGGCACGGATGGAAAAAGGTCAGTGTTACTGTCTGATTATTTATTTATTTATTTATTATTTATTCATTTGGGGGAGATAGAGCGCAAGCAGGGGAGGGGCAGAGAGAGAAGGAGAGGCAGGATCCCAAGCAGGCTCCACACTGTCAGCACAGAGCCTGATGTGGGGCTTGAACTCACAAGCCAGGAGATCATGACCTGAGCCAAAATCAAGAGCTGGACGCTTAAGCCACTGAGCCACCCAGACGCCCCGACTGTCTGGTGATTGAAAAGTAAGATAAAGGGACACCTGGGCGGCTCAGTTGCTTACGTGTTCAACTTCAGCTCAGGTCACGATCTCCCGGGTTGTGGGTTCGAGCCTCACGTCCGGCTCCGTGCGGACAGCTCAGAGCCTGGAGCCTGCTTCGGATTCTGTGTCTCCCTCTCTCTCTGCCCCTCCCCCACCTGTGCTCTGTCTCTGTCTCTCGAGAGTGAACAACGTTAAAAAAATTAAAAGTGAATAAGAACATACAACAGGCTACGTTCAGCTGTGTTGGCCTATTTTCTCTTCTGTGTTGGTGGCAGAAGTCATGAACATGCTGGGAAAAATCAAGCACAAATCAGGTGTCTTTGGCCTTATAGTGATGTCATTCTTCTCTTTACCGGCTGCATAGGCACCAAGCGGCATCCACTCTGACTGAAAGAGCAGTCGTCGTTGGTGGGAGGGGGTGAGAGTTGATGTGGAGGGGACACCTGTCCCTCTCCAGCACGCCCTCTGCCGAGTCAGCCCCCCCCTTCTCCACGCCACCCTCTGCTCACGTGACTTCCCTCCATCGCTGCCTCGGGGAGCACGGTCCTCCCTCCTTGTCTCCCAAGAAAGATCCGGTATCAACTCCCTTTAAAGCAGCGATTTTCAGCCTTGACTGTCCATTACAACCATCCGGGAAGCTTTTCGTTTTGTTTTGTTTTAATGTTCGTTTATGTATCTTGAGGGAGATGTGGGCGAGCGAGAGGGCACGAGCAGGGGAGGGTCAAGAGAGAGAGAGAGAGAGAGAGAGAGGAGAATCTCAATGCTGTCAGCCATGAGGGGCTCAGACTCAAGAAGTGTGAGATCATGGCCGGACACTTAACCGACGGGTTCAACCCGATTGCCGCTTATCTGGGAAGCTTTTTAAAATCTTGATGCTCAGGCCAGGCCCCGGAGGAAAGAGCTCAGACTCTCTGGGGAAGGACTCAGGCAGGAGTATTTCCAAATCGGCCTCCTCCAAATGTGCAGCCAAGCCTGAGGGGCACTTGCACGGGGCTCCGGACACAGTGCTGCTCGGGCCAAGAGGGGAGGTCAGCTCCTGCCGCTGTTGTCAGTTCTGGATGCTTCTGCCCGGGGGTTTCTTGCTCTTAGGTGCTTCCCTTGCCGCACCATCCTGGGCACTTTATGTTACCACCACCCTTCCCCTCTGATCAGCCCCTCCGGACGGGTAAGTACAGTGATGGTCTGTCTGGGTCTGGATTTGCTGCTTCCTCAGGGTGCTGCCCCTTAGAAGCCAGCCAGCCGAGAGCTCCGGAGGGGAGGGGATCCGGCTTGTAGGAGCTGGGTCCCGTCTCAGGGCCGCTCTGGTTTGGAGCGTTGGGAGGCAGACACGGGGCGGGCGGAGGGGCTGCTCTGCCTCTGAAGTCCTGCCGCACCTCGTCCGCTCCTCCATCAAAACAGGATGCCCCACTTGTACCCCAATGTTTATAGCAGCACTCTCAACAATAGCCAAATTATGGAAAACACCTAAATGTCCATCAACTGATGAATGGATAAAGAAATTGTGGTTTACATACACAGTGGAGTACTACGTGGCAATGAGAAAGAATGAAATGTGGCCCTTTGTAGCAACGTGGATGGAACTGGAGAGTGTTATGCTAAGTGAAATAAGCCATACAGAGAAAGACAGATACCATATGGTTTCACTCTTATGTGGATCCTGAGAAACTTAACAGAAACCCGTGGGGGAGGGGAAGAAAAAAAAAAGAGGTTAGAGTGGGAGAGAGCCAAAGCATAAGAGACTCTTAAAAACTGAGAACAAACTGAGGGTTGATGGGGGGGGGGAGGGAGGGGAAGGTGGGTGATGGGTATTGAGGAGGGCACCTGTTGGGATGAGCACCGGGTGTTGTATGGAAACCAATTTGGCAATAAACTTCATATATTGAAAAAAAAAAACCAAACACGATGCCCCACTGTATTTACTGCCTTTGTCTGTCCCCCGTCTGCTCACTTTGAGGGGAATTGCTTCAGAGGTTGACGAGGACCGTGCGATTTACCCCGTCTCTTCCAGTCCAGCAGAAGACCAGGGACAGGGCAATTCACAATACGATTTTTTAAAAATACAATCTCCACGCTAGGCCTAATTCTCACCAGCCCCTGTCCTGGGCCCTGGACCCCCTCTTGTGCCCCTGCCTACCAGCTCACGTGTGATCACAACTGCTACATGATGGTCCTGGGAATTCCGGCTGCTTCGGCCCCTGCTGGCTCTGGATGCTGGCTGTCCGGTTATGGTCACTAGGTCCTTCTTTGATGGCCTTGCTCCCCATTTGCTCCCCGGCTTCTTCCCCTTCCTCCTGCTCCTCCTAGTCTTTCTTTTCCCTATGGGGACCTTGGGACCCCGCCAGACCGACGGAGGAATTCATTTCTTTTTTTTTTTTTTTTAAAGTTTTTTTTTTCAACGTTTTTTTATTTATTTTTGGGACAGAGAGAGACAGAGCATGAACGGGGGAGGGGCAGAGAGAGAGGGAGACACAGAATCGGAAAACAGGCTCCAGGCTCCGAGCCATCAGCCCAGAGCCCGACGCGGGGCTCGAACTCACGGACCGCGAGATCGTGACCTGGCTGAAGTCGGACGCTTAACCGACTGCGCCACCCAGGCGCCCCGGAAGAATTCATTTCTTGAGTGTGACCTTAACTGACTGGTAAGAACTCTGTCCTTCCCTTCCTTCTTCCCACATTCCCTACTCTCTCGGGGCTCCCCATCTGCAGGTAAATGAAAAAATTGCACTGCAGCCCACAGAGGGTCACGAGAGAGGTATGTATCAGCACCAGAAGATGCCTCCGCAGATGTGTGTGTGTTGGGCAGGAGGAGCTCGCGCTGGATGGCATTCAAGCAGGGTTCTGAAGGATGAAGAGGTCATCAGTTGATAAGAGGGGAAGGGAGTGCCAGAAACGGGACACAGCGTACCTATTTAGAGGGGCGCCTGCCTGTTTTGTCCCTGTCTGGTTTCTTTCCGGAAGATACTCTTCCCTTCCAAATCATCACTGCCTTTGGATTTTGTCGGGGGAAAACTACCGAGACAGATGGTTTAAAATGAAAATCTTTGTTACCTTCCTCCTGAGGGGTCGGTGGCCAGACAACGGCAATTTAGGCAGAAGGCTTTCCCAAAACCAACATTTGAAGAACTTTGGGCAGGGAGCATTTGGGCAAAGGATAATTCACGGATTATCCACACCAACCTCTGCTCAGTCTTTGTCTTTCTTGTTGGTTTGCCAATTTTTTTATTTATTTTTGAGAGAGAGAAAGAGAGAGAGAGAGAGAGAGAGACAATGAGCGGGGTAGGTGCGGAAAGAGAGGGAAACAGAGGATTCCAAGCGGGCTCTGTGCTGTCAGCAGAAATGGGAGGCTTGAACTCACAAACCGCGAGATCACGACCTGAGCCAAAGTTGGATGCTTAACAGACCGAGCCGCTCAGGTGACCCTGCAATAGTCTTTGTCTTAACCCTACTATCTAAGAAGATGTACCTTGTCCTAAAAGGAAATAACCATTGGCCTTGGAGTCGGCTTGACAGGTGTGCAACCTTCCAGGTGTGTAACCTTCCAGGTGTGTGCTAACTATGGTGGCCGCTGTTCTTTATAACATAGCTGCAGCCAATGCCACAGTAGTAAAAACCCAAGCCCAAGCCGTGAACCCATAGCTTCCCGAGACAAAGGATGGGTACAGGGTTGAATGGACAGAACTGGTGGATGACCATCTGCAGAGAAAGGGGACAAAGGGGTCCAGGATAAGCCCCAGACTTGCATGGGGGGGGGGGGGGGGGGGTGGGGCCAGTCACTGGTTGGGGGAATCCCTTCTCCGGGGCACGTTGACGGGAGGCTGGAGGGGGAGGCTTGGAACCAGGCAGAACCCAGGGATCTCTGAATATTAGGAAGCAGGCTCCATGACAGTTCCTTGAAGCAGGAAATGTTCTGGGCTGGGAGTTGTTGCTGGGAGCTAAGGATGATGGAATAGCATTCTTTTGTTGCAAACAGTAGCAACCATTTTATGCCTGCTTTGGAAAGAGAACACATTTTGATGTGAGACGTCAAGGATTAGCTCATTAAATTCAAAGTTTAGGATGAAAGGAATGTGTTGGAAGGCTCCGGGGAGTTCCCCATTAGCCGTGGGGTTGCAGGGAGAGTTGGTGCTCAGCCTGAGCTCTGCTCTCTTCTCTTTCACTCGTGGCTCCATCCAGTGCCACAACGGGCCTTGTACACTCTCATGTGGATACACCAGTCTGCGTGTCTAAGCCGTGTTTACACTTCCCACAGATGGCCACTTTTGGATACCCTGTGGGCCAGAGGTGTGAATGCCACCAGTACGGATGCCTCTTGGAAACACGGCACTAGGGAAGAGGGCCAGGCAGCCTTGGAAGTGGACTTGGGCTGTTTGGGTCCTAATTCCAGATCATGATTTCACATCTCTAAAGCATGGTCTTGATGTGGGAGCGTAGCCCTGGGGGGTTGTGTGTTCCTCACCCCTCAGGGAGGGCCAGAGGATAGCTGTATAGGGCCCCCAAAGTGCAGGGCTCAGGGTAGGGGCCCCTCTTGCTCAAATCTAAGAAAATACTACTTGGAACTGCTCTGACCAATGTGGTATCCATTAGACACGTGTGGCTATGTACATTCAAATTCATTAAGATTAAGTACGATTTAAATTCACCTTCTCAGTTGCATTAGCTACATCTCAAGAGCTCCAGAGCCAAGTGTAGCTCATGGCTTCCGCATTGGCCATCACAGATATGGGACTGTGCCATCATCACAGAAAGTTCTATCGGACAGCACTGGTCCCGGAGGCTCAGGGAAGTTGAGGCGATTTGTCTAGGGTCATCTAGCGAGATTGGTCTGGGGCTCAAATTTGGACTTAAGTCTGTCTGATTCTAAATACTCTGTTCATTTTCTTTCCTGGACCTTGGAAGGGCCCACTTGGCCTCTCCCAGTCTGTTCCTTAATCTGTAAAGCAAAAATAAAACCCTCAAATGGCTGTGATGAGGACTACAAGACATCATGCCTATAAAATGCCCACAACCGAGTAGATTGTCATTGGGTCTTTGTGAATTTGGTTTCCTTCTCCAGCTGGAAAATGAAACAGAAAAATGGCTTGAAAGTGGATGAAAGGCGTTCCCTGGCAAACACTTCCATGATTATACACCTACATTGGAAAGACATCTAATTTTGATGAGAGATAGAGGGTTAGCTAATTAAACTCCAAAGCTAGCATTTTTGTTTGAAAGATAAAATAATTTCACATGAAACTGGGATTTTTTTTTTTAAAGGTGTGGGGAGTATATTCATTCTCTGATTATTTATAACCAAGAGACAGGGAAGAATCCATTAGACAGTAAAACTCCACACTTAATAGCTGGATCCGTTTTCTTATAAATGCTACTTTCGAGATTAAAAAGGCTTGCTTTTGAAAATGTGTTCTCATAGAATATAAAGTTAAGTATCTTTGACTAACTGCGAGGATGCTGGTCCAAGCCTTCACCCTCCTGTTCTGTGACCTCGAATTTGATCTTCTAGACGGAAAGAGAACGTATGGATCCTTCATTGAGGGAAGCTTTCTAATGCCCCCAATGCTGAAGATACTCCTTCCTTCCTTCATTCACTGATTCAAAAAATATGTATTTAGTGCCCACCACTGCGGATGAGGCCATGAGCAAAGAGGACAGAACCTTTGCTCACAGAACTTCCATTCTAGGCTGCGAAGACAGATCATCAACAAACAAAGAAAGATATAGTGTGTCAGGTGATGATAAATACACTAACAAAGCATGAATCCAACGTGAGGTGATAAAGCACAATGTGAGGGGGCAGATGGTGATATCTTAGATCCGGGGGATTCGAGAAGCTTCTTTGAGAAGGCACTTGAGTAGATTCCTGCAGGAAATGAGGAAGTGAGTCTGGTGCAAGAATGGTCCAGGCAGGGGGCCTCGCAAAAGCAAAATCCTGAGATGGAGAAAGTCTTCACAGGTTTGAAGAACAGAAGGGCTGACCGTGGCTAGAGCTGGGATGGACAGCTGAGCAGGCCAGAGAGGGAGAGGAGGAAGGGGTGAAGTCGGAGAGCTGACCAGAGACTAGATCACAGAGCTGCAAACTATGGCCTGTGAGCCAAATCCAGCCCGATGGCCGAGTTTCTAAATCGTTTTATTGTCACACAACCACACCCATTGGTTTGCTCTGGTCTGTGGGTGCTTTCACACTGCAGTGAGAGACAAGTTGTTGTGACGGAGACCTTATGGCTTGCAAAACCTACAATATTTACTATCTGGCCTTTCACATGGAAAACGTTCTGTCTCCAGCTTTAGATTGTTATCTGACTAGGGCATCTTTTACTGTATCACCTTATTTTCAATCTGGCTGTGCTATGATAACATGTCACAAAACAGAATATAGCTAGATATTTTTTCCCAAACAATGTAAACATCTCTGTTTTGAGTGACTTCTGTTTGAATATATTTCTACCAGGTTCTCCTTCCCATTTAATCTTTCCTTCTTTCTCTCTGCTTATCTTTTTCTTGATTACTCCATTCTTTTGTAGTGATACTTTTTTCCCAAGATTTTTATTTCTAGGTAATCTCTACATCCAACATGAGCCTCGAACTCCCATCCCTGAGATGGAGAATTACACATTCTACTGACCGAGCCAGCCAGGCACCCTGATCCTTCCCGCCCACCCCTCCACTTTCAGTTTGTGGATTTATTTGTAAAAGAGGGCACAGATAAAGTGACATGTCTTGATAGGGTAATGGATTAGCAATTTTCCTAATAAAAATGTTTCCTAATTTGAAATTTAACTCCTATTATGAGCGCTTGCTTTGTAAGCTAAAGAATGTATAGAAAGCAAAAATACCAGACTTAAGTAAGAATATAATAACTGAAGCCTGTAGTGTCTACAAAGTATCTGAAATTGGTATCAGTTAGAAGTTATAACCTCTGCTTTAAAAGATTTTTTTTTTAGGGGCGCCTGGGTGGCTCAGTCAGTTAAGCAGCTGACTTCGGCTCAGGTCATGATCTCGCGGTCCGTGAGTTCGAGCCCAGCGTGGGGCTCTGTGCTGACAGCTCAGAGCTTGGAGCCTGTTTCAGATTCTGTGTCTCCCTCTCTCTGACCCTCCCCTGTTCATGCTCTGTCTCTGTCTCAAAAATAAATAAACGTTAAAAAAAATTAAAAAAAAAAAAAGATTTTTTTATTGTGGTATACCAACATAAGATTTAACAACTTAAAAAAAATTTATTTCTTTTAATGTTTACTTTTGAGACAGAGAGAGACAGAGCACGCGTGGGGGAGTTGCTGAGAGAGAGGGAGGGAGACCCAGAATCCGAAGCAGGCTCCAGGCTCTGAGCTGTCAGCACAGAGCCCAACGCGGGGCTCGAACTCACAAACCGTGAGATCATGACCCGCGCCGAAACCAAGAGTCAGAGGCTTAACCAAGCGAGCTACCCAGGCACTCCAGAGTATTGACATTTTTAAGATTCCCTTTTCCCCTTCAAGTCAAATGTACACAGGATTTATATGTCATAATGGGTTAACTCTGCAAACATTTTTCCTGGCTGAGTCATGTAATAAATCCCAGCGAAAAGATTTCCCCTGAGAGCTAATTTCTTGTTGCTTGATTGGTTTTTTTAAGTAGTTATCACCCCGTCAAGCCTGAACACCCGCTTCCCGCACCCTGTCTCCCTCTGCCTTGGCTTGCCACCTCCTTTTGAAACAGCACTCTCCAGCTGCTTCCTGACAAAAGGGTGCACGGGAGTGCCAGACCGTGCATTTCTGAAAATATCCTTAATCTACATTCACACCTGATCAGCAATTTGGCCGGTTCTAGAATTCCCTGCTGGAATTTATTTATTTACTTTTGGAACTTTGAAGACATTCACCATTGTTTCCTGGTTTGCAGTCTAAAAGTCCAAAGCGAGTCTTACACCTGATCTTTGGATGTGACAATTTTCTTGCTGGAAGCTTGAGAGATCTCTTTTCCCGTGATGTTTTCAAATTTCACAATCACAATCACGCGCCTTGGCGTTAGTCTATTTTTGTCCACTGCATTGGGCCCTGGGTGGGTTCTTTCAATCTGGACTCTCTTATTCACCTGGGAAATTTTCTTGACACATTTTGAATAAGACTTTCTTCCTTCTATTTTTTCTCTTTCTCTCTTTTTTCCCCTAAAGTTCTTATTATTTGAACATTGGGCTTCCTGGACTTTTTTTTTTTTTTAATTTTCTACTTCTTTGTTCTATTTTGGGGAAGGAGGGGGCAGATTTCCTCAACTCTATCTTCCAACCCTTTTACTGCGTTTCAAATTTCTCCTTTTTCCCCAGATTTTTTGTTCTCTGTTTCTTTTTATAGTATCCGATTTCCATATCTTTGCGTGTGTTTCTGAGGGTATTAATGATAGCAAATGGCATAGGGATCTTCAGCAGCAAGGCCATTCGGCCGACTTCTGCTTGGAAAACAAAACACCTGCTGTGGGGAGTGGGTGAGCAAGAAGGGGGTGTGCTCCGGGAGAGGGAGTCTTTTGGGAGGGAGGAGTGAGAAAGAAAGAAGAGAGAAGATGATGCAGTTGCCGAAAGTAATGGATTTTGGAGACAGTGGTGGGCAAAAAGATTTTAAAGGAAATCTTGTTTGGTTTTGTGTCATGCAATTTCCCCTTTTTGCATGCTTGTTAAGAGATCTTGGAAATCAGACCTGCTTTGCTTTTCAAGGCTTTTGTAGCTGTGTTTTATATTTCTTTTGGATGTGACCCAGTGCCTGGGGCTACCTTTAGGGCAACCCATTTTTATTTGGATGACACCGGATTCCCTGGGGCAATCTGATTCCCCTGGGACCTCGTTTGGGAAGTTACTCTTCTCTGCGGAGGGGGTAGAGTATTACTATCCTTGTCAGAAAGAGAAGCTTTCCAAATTAGATGGAGAATTACAGGTCCAGGCAAGCCAAGTAGCCGTTTCTAGGCCATTATTAAATAGCATAAGGCATTCGGGGCGCCTGGGTGGCTCCGTCGGTTAAGCGTCCAACTTCGGCTCAGGTCACGATCTCACGGTCCATGAGTTCGAGCCCCGCATCGGGCTCTGTGCTGGCAGCTCAGAGCCTGGAGCCTGCTTCGGATTCTGTGCCTCCCTCTCTCTCTGCCCCTTCCCTGCTCGGGCTTTGTCTCTCTTTCTGTCTCTCAAAAATAAATAAACATTAAAAAAAGATAGCACGAGACCTTGTTCGGAGGCCCTCAGAAAATGCAGAGCTTTGTAAGAAGAGACTTGAAGAGGTTGTCACGAAAGGAAACCAGGAAATCCAAGGAGAAAACAAGACCCACATTGGACCTGAACCGCCGTGAACAGAAACAGTCTTTTGCTTCCCGAGATATATGGTTTTACCTGTAAGATTTTGCCTGTAAGGTTTTACCAAATGCTTCAGAAGAAGAAAATGAGAGTTAGTGTCAGAACTCTTGTGATTCCTGAGCACGAAGCCCAGAACAGATGGCTGGCTGCCGGTCCAGAGCAGAGTCAGGAATTCTGGAATGGGGAGGTCGGGGGGGGGGGGGGGGCACTGGCCTGCTGACACTGGGCCCGGGCTTATCCTGTTCACGCTCAGTTCAGTTCAGAGAAGGGGCATGCTGCTGCTCAGATCTGTTGTCTTTGTAAAGTCTCCCACTAAAGAGCTCACTGACAAAGCAGCGTGAAACTTTTCGCTAGATAGACCCAGATCTACTTGCATAGAAAAAAAAGATAGAAATTGACGACGTAAACGGTGCACAGCACCGTTTGGAACAGTGAGGCTCTACGTGGCTTGAAATTTTTCTTGCCCCACGTCTGTGTTTTCCAGATGGTTTAATAAGAGATGGTTCCTTTCTTTATCCAATATTAATTAATTAATTTATTTTTGAGAGAGAGAGAGAGAGAGGGAGAGAGAGAGGTGGGGGAGAGCAGAGAGAGAGAGAGGGAGACAGACAATCCCAAGCAGGTTCTGCACTGTCAGTCCCGAGCCCCACATGGGGCTCAAACTCGCAAACCGTGCGCTCATGACCTGAGCTGAAATCAAGAGTCCGATGCTCAACCAACGGAGCCACCCAGGCTCCCTTGTATGATTACATTTATAATAAAGTAAAAAGTTAGTATTTCAGTAATGATGATAATGGCTGCGGTTACGCTCGCGGACATGTGGCAGACAGGCTCTATGTGAGGGTCCTCACAGGCATTATCCTATTTCTTCCTTAGGGCATCTGGGCATCCGGCGACGCAGAGACCTTCCTTAATGCTCTTTCTGCAGAGGAGAAAACCCAGATGTGGACGCACAGACCTCAGCTCCCGCTGCGAGTGAGAAGCAGCATTGGAATCTTGGTGGCTTGCAAAGCTCGTGTTTTTAAATTTTTTGTTTGTTTGTGTTTACCCTCGTGGTAAATGCCCTGCGAGGAAATGCCCTGCGAGGAAAGATGTTCAAAGTAGACATTTTTTTCCTCCAGGGATGTTGTGCCTTCTAAAATGACAACTCTATAAGAAATGCGTCGGCATGTGTGGAAGAAATTTGCATGTGTAAATAATCCTTTTAGGTTGGGCAGGTTATAAAGTATATATATATATTTTTTTCTTTTGATTTTCCCTATGCCCTTTGAAGATATTTTAGTCCTAGAATAAGAAATGCAATAGTAATAATAATAATAATAATGAGATCTGTCTGAAAAGCCAGTGTTTCCTTGGCATGTCAGCAGGATGCCAAATTCTTACCATTTTAAAACAAAAATACAAAACCCTGTTCTGGCAGCCTTCACAGCCCAGAGCCATAATCTCAGGTTTGGAAAAGTGAGCGAGGAAAATGCTACTCAGGCCTTTGGACCTCTGATGCGATTATATTTCCTGTATCCCCAGGACTCTGATGGGCTTGTGTTGTCATCAGGGCTCCCCAGAGCCAAAAAGGTCCTGCCTTCCCAGTATCTGCGGCAGCTAAGCCTGGCTTTGCTGTAGGATTGCCACAGAATCTTCGTTTCTGTCTGGACCATGATCACTTCTGAGCCTCCGATACAGGCATTAGAAAAACGAAGCTGGCTTTTTTTTTTTTTTTTTGGGAATCATTTTCTTAGAACATCGGAATTATTTTTCTGTGGGGAAGGGTATTTGGGTCTTTCTGACCAGGTCATATTTCAACCAAGAAAGGGATGCACATGAACTTGAAAAGAGTACTTCGGGGGGCGCCTGGGTGGCTCAGTCGGTTAAGCGTCCGACTTCAGCTCAGGTCACGATCTCACGGTCCGTGAGTTCGAGCCCCGCATCGGGCTCTGGGCTGATGGCTCAGAGCCTGGAGCCTGCTTCTGATTCTGTGTCTCCCTCTCTCTCTGACCCTCCCCCGTTCATGCTCTGTCTCTCTCTGTCTCAAAAATAAATAAACTTAAGAAAAAAAAAAAAAGAATAGAGTACTTCGGTTCAATGGTCAGGAGTCAGGAGATGTTGTGCCACATCACCCCATCCTTATTGTCCTCAGAGCTTATTACCTTCCCGCTTTATCAATCCACTGTCTACACATCCCAGAGTGAAAAGAACCCTCATCAGATCAACCCTGCGTTTTACATCATTCAGTGGCTCCCCAGTCCTCCCACGACCAAGTCCCTAGTCAAGGCCCTTCCGCTCGGCCTTCTTTGCCAGCTTTGCCTGTAACAAATGGCTCTCCTCATTCAACTGCACTCCATTCACGGAAAACTGCTTGTCTCCCCTCCAATATGCCATGCACCCCGAAGTTCTCTCTTTACTCATCTTGTTTCCAGTGCCTAGAATGCTAGCCTGACTTCTTGTGCCCCTGGAAAACTCGCCGGGGTTCTATTAAATTGAGCTCAAATGCAACTACTTCTAGGAAGCTCTTCCTGACGGTCCCTGCTTCCTTCTTCTCTGTTTCATGTTTTCTGTTGACTTACTTCCTCCGGTACCCCGGGCCGGGCCTCCATGTACTCTCTACACGCCTCTGGTGCAGCACTGGGCACACGGGTTTGTGATTAGAAATAAGGAGTGGTTGCCGGTATGGATTTTGAAGTCAGATGCACTTGGGTTAGGATTCCAGATGCCCCACTTGTTGACCGTGTGACTTGGGGCAGGTTATCACACCTGTCTCAGTCAGTTTCCTATCCACAAACTGGAAAATAGTAGAACCTCCCTGCAAGGTTGCAAAAGTCAACGGAGATCATGCATGTAAAATTCAGCCATGGTACCCGGAATATTGAAACTTTCAGTGAGCAACCCCTGCTGTTCTTATTTCTATCGCTGATTGGCTCTGTGTCTGTGATTACAGGATCTTCAAGAGTAGAATCGTGGCTGGTTCGTTTCTCTAATGTAAGTGCTCAGCATGAGGCCTCGCTCAGCCGGGCGTCAGTCAGAAGACTTTCTGGATTGCTGACTGCAAAGTCCCTGTGGAGGGCTGCTATCCTGGAATAATGGAAAATCAATATTCCAGTCACAATGTGAGTTGATACGGGTACCTAGCGCCATCCCAAAGCAGAGCCTGGCCTCAGATCCCAACGGGAGCTCATATTTGCAATGCTAACTCCACTTCTCCACTACCCTGCAGGCTCCTTTGCAAATTTTATGCCTCAAAGACTAGAGAAAACATGTGCAAATTCCCAGGGACTTGGGAGAGACTCTCTTCTCGCGTCTTTCTGTCTTGGGGCCTGGGCAGGAAGGCAGGTTTGAGGGGGCCGGGCTCTGCCCTTCGTGGGCCGCAAGGTTCGGCTTCGGCCACCTATGGCTTCTTGAGCCTTGTTCTGTGAAATGTGGGTGGAACTGTGACTCTCAGGGCCGAGCTGCCTGGCAGAGGGCAGGTGCTCCATCAGTGAAACATTATGAACAGTAACGTTGGATCGGATTGAACGCACTGGGAGTCATTTCACCTGAAAGGCCACGGGGTGACCTGCCTGATGGCAACGCATTTGTCAAGGGGCTGGGGGAGTCCAGGGAGGAAGAGACCAGGGGTGGCCAAAGCGGTTGCCCAGTAACCAAGTCTTAGCCATAAGAGGGGAGTGAGGCTGTTAAGTAGACTGTGCTATTCCCCATGCCCCTGGACCAGCGGCCTGGGAGCTCAGCTGGATTCTGGCAAGAGAACGCATGCACCGTAGTGGGTAAAGGGCGCCATTCTCCCACCCCACTTTGCTAGGCATTCTTGTGGCTTGACCCAGGGGCATCTCTCCTGGGCAGCAGTCCGCTCTGGCGCCCAGAACAACGGAACACCCGGGAGAGCTGCCATGACAGAGGCAGAAAAGCTGGCGTGGGCCTGCGACAGGGTCTGGAGGCGCAGGGGTGGCACCCACTATTTCCGCGCAGTCGCTCTGGGGCGCTGCTTTCCCAGAGGGGCCGCAGGAGGGAGGGACACGCCACGCAGAGGGCAGGCAGGGAGACACGGCAGCCCTAGCGGGAACCCCCGGGGCCACCCAGCAGCCTTTGCGGCTGGTATGCACCTGCCACCCGGGGAGGCCCACGGGGCAGGGGGCGGAGGGGTTTCTGTGTCCGGGAGAGTGGCCTGGGGCCCGTAGCCCCCGACACAGGGGGTGCCTCCTGCACGTGCACTGAAGGCCTGCAAAGAGGATGGACCTGGGGTGGCGTGGACCCGGGGAGCCTGGCTGGGAGAGCAGAGACTGCGGAATGGCAGAGGGCACACGGGAGGGGGGGTCCCTGGGGCCTTCTGGGACGACTTGGGGTGCGCCAGCCCTGGTGGCCCACGAGCCAGGGCAAGCGGAGTCACCACCGCTCTTGCTGACTCGTTCCCACGCACGAGCTGGGGCGGCTGCGGGGAATTTGGGGTTACAAACCCGGGTGCTGGCAAGCCTAAGGCGCTGCTGGGGCAAAAATGAAAACAAGCAGGGGCCTTACCCTCCACGGTGTCCGGGGTGCATGTGGCATTTCAATGGGATGAATCCCCGAAGAGCTTCCCTCAGAATATTAGCCGAACTTCATACTCCAAAATGTCTTCCCTTCCGCTCGCAATTCATTATAATTACCTTTGTTCTCTCCTCTCTTGTTGGCCTTGCAAACTCGGAGATGAGGAGCTTCGATTACCATTTGCATGCATTAGACTCTTGAAAAAAGGCTTTCTTCCCTTGCAGGCCTTGGCAGGGGGAGCCCCCTCCTCCCTGGACTCCACCTCCTGACCCAGCTGGGTGGGTGGGTGGGCACTGGGGGGGGAGCGGGGAGCGGAGGGATGGAGAGTGGCGAGGCGGGCTGGGACCCTGCAGGGCAGTGACAACAGGAGCCAGCTGTACCCACCTGAGAGCACCTCTGCCCCTTGCCTGCCCCAAGGCACTGCTCGATCTTTGGCTGTCCTTGGGTCCCTTCTTTCTGCGGCCCCTCCCTCTGATGTCAGCTCAGCTCTCCTTTTTTTTTTTTTTTTAATTTTTTAAAATGTTTATTTATTATTGAGAGATAGGGAGAGACAGAACATGAGCAGGGGAGGGGCAGAGAGAGAGAGAGGAAAAGAGACACAGAATCTGAAGCAGGCTCCAGGCTCTGAGCTGTCAGCACAGAGTCCAACACGGGGCTCAAACGGCTCAAACCCATGAACCCCGGGGGGATCATGACCTGAGCTGAAGTAGGGCGCTTCACTGCCTGAGACACCCAGGTGCCCCTGCTCTTCCCCTTTTCTTATCCACACTGTCAGATCAATCCGCACGCTTTGTCGCTGGAGGTTAGGAAAGCACTGTGATTGTCTGGTGAAGTCTGTCCCACAGGTGGGCAGTGGGAGAGGCAGGGCTGTCCTTGGATGGGTCACAGGGCAGGACTCCGAGATGCCAGTTTTGGGGTCAGGTAGGGCAGTCTGCCTTTGAGAGCCGCATCTCCTCATCTACAAAGTGGGGCTACTTATGTCCCCTTGCACTCAGCGGATGCCTCCTGACAAAAAACTGGGGCGAGGGGGGAGACAGCCATGCAGCATGTGCTGAAACCAGCTTGTCTGACAGAAGACCGCCGTGCAGTGGGGACAAATCCAACAACACTCTCCTACCGGCTGCTGCATCTGTAGCATCTGCTCGAGGGGCGGGGGGCATAATTCATCTGGCGCAGAACTGGTCTCTGGTGAGGGGAACATCGTTGTGGGCTTCGGGGGTTTGCAGGCGAGACAAGCCTGCTCTGGGGACGAAGAGGCGGTTGTGGATGTTAACCGGCTTTGGGAGCAGGTGGGAGCAGGTGGGAGCTGAAAGCAGGCAGCCGGGAGCCAAGTGGCTTGGTAAAGTGGGGAGCAGGAGAGAGGGCTTGGGTCTGAGCGGGAGAAGACACCGGGCAGAGGCAGCAGGCTGGACCACAGACAGATGTGGCTGTGCTCTTGAACGTCTGGGCTCCACTGAAATTTCAGTGTTCACTTTCTGGAAAAAATACATACATGTAAATCCACAGACTATCTCTGGAAAGATAGATAAGGAGCTAAAAGAAATGGTTCCTTTTTGGAATAAGAGACTGGAGCATGAGGAATCTTCACTTTTGAGCCACATACTGTTTTGTGTATGTGTGCTAATAAAGTAATCTCAAATACCAGTTCTCTTGTTTTGCTCTGGAATTTGTCTGTAATAGCCTCAAGTCCAGTAAACTCCAAAGGACTCAGCACTCAGCTCCGTGCTGCCCCCAGCATGTGAAAGGAAGGGCCGGTTTCTCCCCATCTGGGAGAAGGAGACCCCGTACTCCTGTGCCCCAGGGGAGAAGAGGGAAGGTCTTCTGGGTGAGAATAAGTGACAGTTGTGCCCAGGGAGCCCTCAGAAATGTTCAGGAGGAAGCTGGCTTTCCCATAGTCCAACAGGATGGGGACTTGGGTTACTTGGCTTGGCAGTTACATTACAGAAAGGGTGATCTCTTTGACTTTGAGGACGTGGAAGCTGTCAGAGTAAAGCAGATTGCCATGTGAGAGAAAGAAAAAGAAGAAAAGATCAGGCACACTAGCTCGGAGCTAGGGGTCATCACCTAAATCTTGCAAAACCCTCACTCTGCTTTATGGGGTGAGTCGTCGTATTCCCATTTGATTGATTAAGATACTGAGGCTCGGAAGTGACGTAACCTGCTTAAGGTTTAGCGATCTGACTCCAGGTTCAGAATGCTTTCCAGCACCTGTAAGCACCTCCCTGGTGGGAGGGCAGGGGAGGAAATGGGGAGATAGGGTGGACTCTGGAGGGGGCAAGCAGGTGGGACTGGAAGATCATTGAGAACTAGCTCATTAGCCCAGTGGGTTTGAATAATTCCAGGACACCTCCAAAATCCCTGATCTCACTTCCAAATTAGAGCAGAGCACCTCTGAAAAAAAAAGTGCTTTGAAAGTTGGCAAGAAGTCTCTTTGGAAGCATAGTGGCAGGGGAGGTGGAGCGGGTCAGGGAAGACTGCAGATGGGGTCATTTAGGGACTGCTCGCATAGCTCTTGAATACGAGCATGGCGGCCAAGTCGTTTTCTGTAATGGCACCGACTGAGTCACGCCCTGCTGATCTGAACTGTTCGTGTGGCAAAGAGCAGAAAATCCGAGTGAAACTAGCTCAGAATATTTATGGAGTCACTTCACTAAATAGTTCAGGGGCAAGTCTTTCATGTGGTGAGACCCAGGGCTCAGGGGCCAGTTGACGTTACTTCATCTCTCAGCCCCATTCCTTGGGGACGATCTCGTCTCAGACCGGCTTTTGCCTAGGGTTCGTCCCATGATGGTGGCCAGAAATGCCTGGGGTTGCATCTTCATTAATGTCCAGCAGGAAAAAGAGAGGGCTTCTCCTGAGCTCCTTTGCATGAAGAGAAAACTTTTGCTCATTGGCTCCTTGGGTCTAATTGGGAAACCGCCCAGTAGGCAGTTGGGAAGCTTGATGCAGGTTCAATGTCATCCGCACCAAATGATCCGAAGGGGAGAAGTGGATTCACAGACGCTTGTTGGTATTCTTCATGACTATCACGGCTGGCAAGCTGAGAAGGGGTGGAGGGACGGACACTTTTTTCTTGTGGATAGACTACCTACCCACTGATGGGCCCGCAACTCTTGTCAATGGGGTGTGGGGACAAAGGTGAAGTTCTGAGTGGGAACCCCAGCCAGTTCCGGCAGCCGAACCAGAGGCAAGGGTTGCTTGAAAAGAGCGGTGGTGGATATTTTGAGGTCTCCTGATGTTGGCAGGGGAAGCATGATGGGTATTTGAACAGTTTATTTTTCTTTTCCTTCGACTATTTTAATATGAAAAATTTCAAACATACAGAAAATGATGCAATGATCACTTGAATATCTAACACTTCAACAAGAGGGAAGTCCAAGCCTTTTACAATGCTTCTGGAGAGAGAAAACACTGGACGATTCTCTGCCTAATTTCGGCACGTTTTATGGGGGTGGAATTGGTAATGGTGGTGGTAAGTCTTACCTGCTAGACACAACTTTATACTGTTTAATACAGCTTTCAGGGAACGTTGACATAGTCATTTCGTATAGTTCTAGAAGCCAGCAATGAAACGACTTTCCATCCCTTTCCTACATAGGTAATAGAGGTTCATGCAGGCAGTAATGTTCCCTGTTCCAGTTTCTAAGAGTGATATATTCAAGTGGGGCTCCTCCTCATGAGTATTTCCCCAAGCTGGGAGATTTTACATAACCTCTCTGACAATTTAGGCTATTTCCATGAGCTATGTGTACTACGTTGCCCAAAGTAAATGAAAAAAAATATTTATTTATTTTTGAGAGAGAGAGGAAGAGAGAGAGAGAGAGAGAGAGAGAGAGAGAGAATCTCAAGCAGGCTCCATGCTGTCAGCGCAGAGCCTGAGGCGGGGCTCGATCTTGCGGACTGCGAGATCATGACCTGAGCCAAAATCAAGGGTCAGATGCCAAACTGAGCCACCCAGGTGTTCTGATACTTTTCTTTAAATAGACTTTGAACAACTCCTGCTTTTGCTCAACCCATCTCCTGGCTCACGGTGGTTTATTGAGCATCTTTGGTGTGCCTTGGCTTGCGGGGGATCATGTCAATCCCTCCTTTTATTTTAGTCGATGTTCTCCCTGTGTGGCTGTGTCCAGATTTCTCCTTTTCATAAGGACACCAGTTGTGCTGTATTAGGGGTCCGCCTTACTCCAGTAGGACTTCATCTTCGTTTAACTAATTATATCCGCAATGACTCTATTTACAAATAAGGTCACATTCTGGGGCGCCTGGGTGGCGCAGTCGGTTAAGCGTCCGACTTCAGCCAGGTCAAGATCTCGCACTCCGTGAGTTCGAGCCCCGCGTCAGGCTCTGGGCTGATGGCTCGGAGCCTGTTTCTAATTCTGTGTCTCCCTCTCTCTCTCTGCCCCTCCCCCATTCATGCTCTGTCTCTCTCTGTCCCAAAAACAAATAAACGTTGAAAAAAAAATTAAAAAAAAAAAAACAAATAAGGTCACATTCTGAGGTGCTGGGGGCTAAGACTTCAACATGTCTTTTGGGGGAGGGCATAGTTCAACCCATAACAGGTTGTCACAGAATTCTGTGACATCTAACATAAACTACACCATAATGTATTGCACACAATTTCCAAATCCAGCTTCTTTAAACTAGGGTGGGAATTCAGGCCTCCGAATTCTAAATCTCTAAATCTGAGCATAAAATTTCCAGGATTTGTTTACTTTTCCCTATTCTTTTTACAGCTGTCTTCTTGCCCACCTAACTCAACAGCAGAATTTATCATGTTGTTTTCTAGAAAGTTACCTTTATCACATCTCTCTAAAGCATTCAATCTGATTTTCATATGATTTGGCTTTTCTTTCTTTTCTTACTCATATTTTATTGATTTCCGTGTTATTTAAAATTTGAGGGGCACCTGGACGGCTCAGTCGGTTAAGCATCCGACATCAGCTCAGGTCATGATCTCACGGTTCATGGGTTTGAGTCCCGTGTTGGGATCTATGGTGACAGCTTGGAGCCTGGAGCCTGTTTCAGATTCTGTGTCACCCTCTCTCTCTGCCCCTCCCCTGCTTGCTCTCTGTCTCTGTCTCTCTCTCTCAAAAATAAATAAATGTTAAAAAAATAAAAAAAAATTTTAGTTGAATCACATACTTATAATAAGAACCCAACTGGCATTACTTGGCTTGAGAACAGACCCATGTGTCTCTTGGCGAACAAGCAGAAGTCCACGGTTGGGTGAGAAAGTTAGTATCCACAGCGATGAAAGTATCAGTCAACCAACATGATTGAGGAAATGGAGAATTTGGGAAAGTGGATGTTGGGTAAGAGACCCTCTCCTATACATAACTATTGGAAAGTGTGTGCCCCCCAAACCACCTCACCACCAGTGGGATGTACCATACTTTGGAAAACACTCTCACTTAGTCCTTGGGTTATTGTTTTTAAAACGTTTGTAAGTGCTTACTTGGAGTCAGGCCTGTATTAAGTGTTGGAGGCAGAGAAAAATGATTAAAACTCAGCCTTAATATTCTCAGCATGGTGGAGGAGAAAATAGCAATGGGTGGAAATTCCATTCTACTCATCTCCCTGAGCCACAGAAGTTGTTTGAAGTATATTTGGAAAGAATGTGACTGTATGAGTCAGGTTTCTCGAGAAAGAGAACCAATAGATTATAGGATATGTATGTATGTATGTATGTATGCATTTTAAGGAATTGGCTCGTGCCGTTATGGAGGTCCGGCAAGTCCAAAATCTGCGTGATGAGCCAGCAGGCTAGAGATGCAGGAAATAACTAATGTTGCCGATCACGTCTGAAGGCCATCTGCTGGCAGAATCCCTTCTTGCTCAGAGGAGGTCAGTCTTTGTTCTAGTCAGGTTTTCAACTGATTGGACGAAGCCCTCCCACGTTATGGCAGATAATCTGCTTTACTCAAAGTCCACCTATGTGAATGCTAATCTCATCCACAAAACACCCTCACGGAAACATCCAGAAAAAGGTTTGACCGAATATCCGGGCACCGTGGCCCAGCCAAGTTGGCACAAACAAATGAACCATCATGGTGTCATAAGACAGTCCTGCTAGTTCAAGTTCTTCCTCTTTGACAGCCCTCCTTTATCCCTGTCTCAGAGACATAGATCTTTCCAGAACAACTGTCTGCTCTTTACAAGCCACCATAACCCCTTTGTCTATAGAGGAAATCCAAACACTCACCTCAGTGTGGTCCTGCTGTTTCTAGGCTTGTCGCCCTTACTTTTGGCCATGTGCCCATTGTGCAGCCTTCTGGGACTTCGGACTGTGCCTGGACCTGACCCCTGAATGTTGTCCTCTGTGCCCGGAGTGCCTTCCTTCTCCCCATCTAATGCGTAGCTTTCAAGGTTCAGCTCCACGGTGTCTCCCTTGGGGAGTCTCCCCAAGCACATGAGCAGAATGCATCCCTCCTTCCTTTGGGACTCCAGAGCACATCATGTGTCTCTTTGTCACTGCACTTGTCCTGCTGAATCAGGACTGTCATTTATATTACCGTTTCCCCCACTAGAAGGGAAGTGCTGGGAGGTGAGGGCCACATTCCTTCTTCCTCATACTCTTCTCCCTGAGGCCTGGCACATAATAGTGGCTCAGTAAATAAGAATGATGGAATGATGGCTGTCGGGAGCTGGTGTTCCTCTTTATATGTGTGGGGAGCTTGGAGGTGAAGATTGAAAGAAGGGGGAAAATTCTTCCACATGTTCCTGTGTTCTATAGCCAAGGGAAGCAGCAGAGTCAAATAAAGAAAGTTTCCTTAATGGAAATGTGTCCGGTAGAATCTTCTTGAATACATGAGAAAAAGCATTAGGGATAAGACACCCTCAGGGAAAGCAAGGAGAATTTTTGGGGGGTGCTTGAGATTTGGCCTAAAGTTTCCCTGAGGCTCGCTCTTCCTGGGCCATGGTTTGGGGAATGGTCAGGCCTGAACTCTGCGTCCAGCAAAGGAGGTCCTTTATTACAAACTCCACCAAATCAGCTGCAGGCCTCTATCTGCTGAGGAGGTTTCAACAGGGCCCTGAGCAAGGGCCGATAGTGGCAGAACCGGAAGGAAAAGTGAGTCCGGCACCTGAATGCCATTTTCTTAGAGAATGCTGTTTCAATCAGAGGCCCCCAACATTTCCAGGGAGGGACCGCTGTGTCTCTTACATTATTCCCGAAGGAATGCGTCAGTCAAAACGCTTCCGTCTCAGCTGAAGAAGATGGCCTTTGTTTGAATGCCACCAAGCAGCTCTCGGGAAACCAGTGGGGTGTCCTACAATTCAACTCATTCTGACACCATCTACCGGGAAAATGATGCAGCACTTTGAGAGAGAGTAAAGGGGGAGTCCTAATTTAGGTGGTGCCTCGGTCAGGTCCTCTGCTATAACAGAATACCACTGACTGGGTGGCTTAAACAACACGGTTATTTCCCACAGTTCTGGAGACCGGAAGTCTGAGATCAGGGAGCCAGTGTGGCTGGGTTCCAGTGAGAGCCCTCTGCTGGGTCTGCGAAGGATGGCCTCCTGCTGTGTCTTCACGTGGTGGGAGGAGAGAGAGGGAGAGAGAGAGGAAGCGAGCTCTCTTCTTACAAAACAGCTAATCCCATCATGGAGGACCCCACCCTCATCACCTATCATCCCCCAAAGGCCCCACCTCCTAATACCATCACACTGCACCCTGGGAGGACACAAACACACAGCCGATGACAGCTCGGATGGCCAGGGGGAGCCCTCTTGAGGTGACATGGGACCTGAAACCCGAAATGAGTTTGCCAGGTAGAGAGGGAAAGAAACAAACAGGGAAACAAACAGGTCAGGGAAGGCGGAAAGAGAAGGTGACTCTGGAGTTAGGTGTTAGACGGTAGGTTGGTACTTACATGGAGGGAGGGGAGGACGGTGGCAGTCGGGGGTGAAAACAGGCTCCCAGGTCCTCGAGGAGAGGAGCGCCCCATTCTGGCGGCGGGCAGCGGGGAGCAGGAAGTGATACTTGGAGGAGACCGGGGCCCAAGCCACCTTAGCCCACACTCGGCCACCTTCATGGGAGCTGAGCTGACTTTTTGAGTTCTTCCTGGGACTTTATGAAGCGGTTGCTGTTGATTTTAATGGAAATGGGCATAAATTATTCAGAGAGTTACAACTGAGAGTTAGTCACTGTTACACAAGGAAGAAAAATAACGTTCACGGAGCAGTGACCACAGGCTAAGGAGTGGACACAAGCTGTCCACTCCTTTGGAAAAAGCTCTACAGCTGCCCAGCCTTTTTTTGGGGTTCTGGAACATTCCAGCGGCTTCCTGCCCCACAACCTAGGCATCTGCTTGACTGGGTAGCTGTTCATCACCACCTTCCATATTTAGTTTCTGTTGACCCTTCAGATGTGGGGCAGGGGGGAGGGGGATCTTACAGCTCTCTGGAGAGGCTTCCCTGAGCACCCGGCCTGAATCTGCACCTCTCTCAGCCACGCTGACTTTCTGTCATTTTACTCCGGTTTTGAAGGATTTCTTTGCACTTCCCACAACTTGTGATTTTTTATATTGCTCTTCCCACTGCACTGCAAATTTTGCAAAGTCAGGGGCCATTTCTGTGCTGCTCATCCCCAAGGCCCTGGGTCTGACTGAGCCCCTGGCACATTGTCGGTACTGAATGGATTGTTTGAAATGAAATGAACGAAAATGAGCTAGGCCCCACGCTAAGAACTTCCACAAGCAACTGGCCATTTAATCTCCACAGCAACCTGCAGAGAAAGAGGGTATTATTGGTATTGCATAGATGGGGAAACTGAGGCCCCAGGTCGCACAGTCTGTAGGAGTGGAGCTGAGTTCAAGTCTACCTTTATCTGGTGGAACAAGGCTCTTCCTCTGATTTACTAACAGGATCTGAAAACAGCAGCATACGCTCTAACCGGCCGTGTGCACACACTGAAAAGGACACACACACACACACGCATACCCACATGCACTGCTTTGTTGTTGATTTTTTCTAAAGCAGCTCCTTTGTTCCAGGGCCTGAATACAGCCTGGCTACCGCCCCTCTTTATAGCCTTGGTGTCTGCCTCGATAGTGTTCATCCTCTGTGAATCTCACCGAGCTTCATAGGCATGACTGCCGTGACATCTCAAATTAAATGGCAGTCTGTTCAATGCGGGAAGATACCCTAGATGATACAGAACTGCTTGAACACAGCGTCTTGACGATTACACTGTAACACATCTCAGAATGTATTGCATGTTATGGCCAAAAGGTTTCTGACCACAATGCGCGTATCAACTGATTTTTTTCTCTCGGGCTTGCAGGGCAAAGCTGGTATATCAGTCAAGTTTCCTTAAAATATAAATCACCGGCCTAGCAGCCGAACCCCCAGAACCCTTGGGAAGTACCATGGAAGTTCGTAGCTATTTTCAACATCTTTGAAGACATGATAGAAACAGTACAATTTCCTTACAACCCGGCTGCCGGGCTCTGTGGTCCTCTGCTCTGGCTCGCACGGTAACGTTCCCGTGGCGCCTTTTATAATTCCTTCTCTCTTTGGAAACATGTATTTGGGAAAGATTCTGCTTTGCCAGATGAACTGTGGGTAGTGTTGGAAATGCATTTGTTTTCTGGGTTTCTGCTAATCATGAACACAGAGAAGAGCTTGCTAGAGGTTTTGATCGGAGGGAGGGAGATAATAATGATGGTCCCAGGGCACAATATTCCCGGATCCTCAAAGGATCTGGAGAGTAGTTTTGTAACAAAATAAGCCAGGGGTTAGCAACCTTGACCGCTGTGACCGAGACCCCATGCCATTAAAGCCCGGATTGTTTCCTACCTGGCCCTTTTCTGAGAAGTTTGCCAACCCCTACCTTCGGTGGCTAAACCTGAACTTCATGAGTGTGGCATTCATATATATATATTTTGCCGCAGACGTGTTTAACGATGGGGTGCGGTCCCACACCCGCTGGTACCATTCACACACAACGTATGACTTTCCTAATTTCTGAAAATCCGGTGGCACGTCTGGCGATGGGGTTCCAGAGGGAGCAAGTTGGAGCGATAGTAACTCACACTTCGTGCTTCCTGTGGGCCAGCGTTGCTTTAAAGCAGCAAGCGTGTAGTGACTCAATCCTCATGCGATTCTTCTGCGTAAGTCATGTTATGACACATCTGAGCAGTGAGAGCACCGAGGCCGGAGAAGTTCATGCGCCGGGGTCACGCCTCTGGTAGAGGGCACCGTGAGGTCCTAGCTCCCACCCCTGCATGGACACCTTCTCCTGAGCAGCCATCTGATGTAGTGACGCAGATGTGGGAGCTTGAGGACAGGACACGTGGGCTTTGAGGTCAGGTGCACCTGGCCTTACCACTCGCTAGGTATGTGACCTTGGGCAAATACGTCACCTCTCCAGCCTCCTTATCTGCAGAGTGGGAACATAACAAGCTACCTCCTGGGCTTGTTCTGGGGCTTACTAATATTAGTCATGGCAGCTCATACTTACATAGACCTCACCATCTGCCCCGCACGATTCGAAGTCATTTAGATACACTAACTCCGTCCTCTTAACAATCTAGGTGGTAGCTATTATTCCCACTTTGTAGATGGGGAAACTGAGGCACAGAGAGGTAAGTGACCTGTTCACGGTCACCCCACTGGTCAGTAGTGAAGCCGGGAAATGAACCCGGCTGACTGCTCCAGGCTCCATGCCTGTAACAACCACCTTCTGGTCACAGGCCTCAATTTCCCCAGTCCTAAAGTGGGGACCATGGTTGATGCCTTCCGGGATTACAAGAGACACTCTGTAAAAGAGCCTAATATATAGTATCTACTATACTATATATTATATAGTATATATTATATACTATTCAGCACAAGTTAGTCACGCAAATAACAGGTGTCGTGAAGAGATAATCTTCTCTTTTCGGAACACATTCAGACAGTTGCGAGGAATCTATCTGTCCCACATTCATCACGGGAGCAGAGTTTGGGCTTCTGCAGAGGGAAGAGCTAGATAGTCATTGTGTTTACTCCACTCACTGCTTCGTCCACCTGCGATCCGTGGAGATGATGCCCAGTCTTTTGGTCTCTCTACAGGTGTCGCACCTGTTACCGCTGGCCCATCAAAAGATTCCTCTCTGCCCTCTACCTGTCCCCGATCAAGCCCATCCCGGACAGGGCTCGGCGAAAGCATCCCTCCCTCCTGGTGGCCCTCCTGACTCTGGCCCAGGCTGGGCCCTGAGGCGTCGGCTCTCACAGCTGTGCTGTCCTTACATATTCCGGTAAGTCCTGTGCGTGTTCCCTCGTCAGCCGCCAATGGTGCACCAGGAGCTCCGGGAAGGCAGGGTTTGCGCGATGACCCAGGAGGGTGCTTCTCAAGCTGCGGTGTTCAGAAAATCCACCTGAGGAGCTTTTTTTTACACATACAGACACTGGGCCCACCTCCTGAAATTCTGGTTCAGTCGAGCTAGGACGCGCCCCAGGAATCAGCATCTTCAACAAGCGAACTCCTCTGCCCCATCCCTGGTGGAGACTGAAAGCCCTTGGGGGCAGGGCCGGGTCTGCCTGGTCCCCCACTTGGTCCCTATCCTCAGCTCAGTGTGTGTGAGGCGGACAGTCCACTTATATTTTTTGGAATGGCTGGGGAGTGGAAGTGCTACCTTCCACCTTAAAACAGTTTCCCACGGCAACCTGCTTTGAAAGCACCTTGGAGGCGGGGGAGTTGTTGAAAATTTAGCATCCTGGGATCCAGCCCCTGTGGAGTCAAAATCGTTGGGGATCGAGGCTTTTTTCTTCTTCTTCTAAGCAATCTCTCTGGGTGCTTTCTCTGCAACCCAGAAGCATTGTGGGTCACAGCTGTCGGCCGGGAGTGGACATTTGAGCTGACTTGATTGGCGGTTGCTGGAGGGCAGGACCTGTGTTGAATTTTTCTCCTAAATCTTTCCTAGTCCTGGGCAAAGGGCACAAATGAGCTGCAAACTTCCTCGCCGCATTATTGAGAGGAAAGTCAGCCCCCAGCAGGCCCTCGGGGTCTGTTTGTTGTAGCTGATACTTACAATGGATGTGACTTAAAATGTCATAAATTCACTCTCACAGAATTTGCCTCAGTTGAAGAGGCAGGAAAAGGAACTAATGTTTCTCCCTCGCCTGTGAACCAGGCGGAGCACAGAACACTGCCTATGGGGTGTGCCATTTAGTTTGTCTCACAGTCCAATGGGTTGACGACCACCTCCCCATTTTACCGCTGTAAAAACTGAGGTTCGGATTTGCCCAAAGACGCAAGCTGGGACCGGAACCCCAGACCATCTACCTCCCAAGTCTCTGCCCTTGTTTCCCCTTTGTTTGGGCCACACCGCCTTTCCCCCCTGAGACCCCTGTGCTGTAAGTTGTATTTGTGCCCTCCAGAGATGAGGAAACTGAGGCCAGAGAGGCTTCACCATCACCCAGCCGGTGGATGCTGGAGCGAGAACTCAGACCTGAGATCCTCTGACGCTCCATGCTACGTGTTTACCACCCTCGCATGGAGGTGGGGCTGGCGTCAACCCTGGCTGGATTCCTAGGTGACCTGAATGTATGGCGGAGATAGTCCTCCGGAGCGAGGTGTTCTGGGCTGACTGGGGGCACAGGCCTGCTGTGGCGGATGCGGCCTCGTGTCTCTGGATTCCTACACGGAAGCTGCAAGCATTCAGGGCGAGATGCCATGCAGTAGACACGGGGGCTCTTGCTGCAGAAACCGCAGGCGGCTGAAAGAACCAGGGAAACGTTTTACGCCAAGGCAACGCGGCCCTAGAGACACAGACCAGCCCGCTCAGAGCCCAGGCTAATAGCATAAGCCCAGCTAAATGCCGCTGGTCAGCGTGGGGCTTTCGTCATCCCCTCTAACCAAATCGTGGTTGCTCGGATGCAAGCCATCCTTTAAAGGAGCTGGGGAAACCTGCTGAACTATTGAGTCACGGGGCTAACAGAGTAAGCAAATAATACACACGAGGGGAATTATTCATACGGCGGTCGAAGAAGCACACAGTTAAGCAGGTTAGCACACAGCCAAGCTACGTGCACCAAGAGGTTCGTCGCGACAGTGTCTACAATGGCCAGAAGAAGAAAAGAAAAGAGAAGGCCACGAATGCACCCCTAGAGAGTAGGCATGCGGACCAGACAGGGGCCTGCAGCAAGAGCCTGGTTGCAGCGGCAGCTGGTGGTGGGGAGGGCTGGTGCCTGGTGGTCCGGGTGGTGAGACTGGGTTAATGTTGGAGCCTGCGGAGGAACAGCAATAGACAACAGTTGGCGAGCACTGAGCCATTTGTTGTACTGTTTTATTTATTTATTTATTTTTAACATTTTTTTAATGTTTATTTTTGAGAGAGACAGATACAGAATGCGAGTGGGTTGGGGCAGAGAGAGAGGGAGACACAGAATCGGAAGCAGGCTCCAGGCTCTGAGCCGTCAGCACAGAGCCCGATGCGGGGCTCGAACCCACGGAATGCGAGATCATGACCTGAGCCGAAGTCAGACGCTCAACCGACTGAGCCACCCAGGCGCCCCTGTTGTACTGTTTAAAAAAAATTTTTTTTCTTAGTGTTTTTATTTATTTTTGAGACAGAGAGAGACGGAGCATGAGCAGGGAAGGGGCAGAGAGAGAGAGGGAGACACAGAATCGGAAGCAGGCTCCAGGCTCTGAGCCGTCAGCACAGAGCCCGACGCGGGGCTCGAACCCACGGAATGCGAGATCATGACCTGAGCCGAAGTCGGACGCTCAACTGACTGAGCCACCCAGGCGCCCCTGTTGTACTGTTTTAAACAACCCTATGAGGCGGGCACTTTCGCTGTCCTCACGAAGAATAAGAACCACGGAGAGGTTAGGTAAGCCATGTCTGTATGGTTCGTAAGGCCACATCCTTCAGAACACAGAAGGATGTGTACCTGCTAGAGATTGCGGGGAGTCTTGGATATTTTATGGCTAAGAAGACAGGCTCAGGGAGGATGAAGTAACCTAATAATTAATTATTTCCTTATTAATAATAGTATTCATTAGAATTCATATCCGAATAATATTCATCACGATATAATTAGTAGTGTGGTCTCCGTCTCGGCCACTGTCTCGCCTAACCCCCCCCCCCCGTGTCACCTCAGTTGTATTAGGTGTGATTATTATTTTCCTCATTCTGTAGATGAGTAAACTGACGTTAGAAGCATTAAAGCCGTTTTACCAGGACCCCACAGCTAGTTAAAAATTGAGCTGGGATTCCAAGCAGGTTAGTCTGCCCAAGGGGCCAAAATCTGATCACCTTTCTGCTTCCGTGGGATAGTGGGACAAGATGTTGAGTCCCCAGCTAGATGCAAAGATGCCCAGGTTGTTCCCAACAGGAGGTATTTGGGGGGAGGGGGGCGGCGGTGGCGGGAATTCTCCCAGCCAAGCCCAAGTGTGAGCCCTGGGGGATGGCCAAGCCCTAGAGGTCGGTGGCCCAGGATGCAGGTTGACCGGGCATGGCCGGGAGCTTCGCCAGGCTAGCTGGGCCAGGCTGGTCCGCTTTCCTGCGGCTGCTCCCCTCCCAGGACCTGGGCAGGAGGCAGGAATTCATTGCCAAAACTGTCTCTGTTGAGCTTGCAAAACGAAGACGAAAAGCAAAATGCCTGGGGTTGCGGTGCTGGATTTGGAGCAGAGTCAACGTAACTTTTTGGAGTTTGTAGCACACTTGCCGTCGCCCACACTCGTCTGGCAGGTTGGAGCTGGTGTGTGCGAGCCAGCCCAGTGGCTGCAGTGATATTTCTGCTGCTGGCAGGCACAGAGCCCGCCTGGTGCCAGGGAGAGGCAGCCGGCCGTGCTCGCAGCTGACAGTCCCCACAACCAGCCGGTCCACATCCCTGACGTGGCCTGCGTGACGGTGGTGCAGATGACTGATGGTCTGGGGCCTCTGCTCTTGTGTCCTGCAGAGGAGGCGAGAGCATGAGATCGGGAGTCAGGGCTCCATTTGCTGTGCCTTGGATGACCTTGGGCAGTCATTTCTCTGAGCTTTGCTTCCCCCACCTGTAGAATGTTATCCACAGGCGATCATAATTTCCACCTCGCAGGGGTAAATTAGACCATGCATATGCCACGTGGGCCAATCCTGAGTACACGGTACTTTTTTTTTTTTAGCTATCGTTAGCTCTTCTTATCAAAGGTAATTGGCCAGTTTGCCTGGGTCCCTCTCTATGGCAGGAGGAGAACGGAAGGAACGGATGCTAATTGGCCGCCTCTACCTCAGGGCTTTTGCTTCCGCGCAGTGTTATAGAAGTTCCGTTTCTGGGGGACTGGAGCTTTTCGGTAAAAGAAAGCCACCGATGCTGGAATGTTTCCTCTGGGTGGGGGAACGCTCAGCAGGGAATGCTGGCCCCCTCCACGCCGTGCAGACCTTGCCCCAAAGTCCACTGAGCCCGCGGAGGTAGTCCGGGAACATCGTCTCAAGTACACTGCTAAACATCTGGGAGAAGAAACCTGGAGACTCTACAGCACAATCACAGGGGTGGCCCTCCCTGTTCTCGTTCTAGAGGTCCTCCCAGTGCCCTGGGTACCTGGTGGCAGGAAGGAGCAATGGTCTCCCCCTTCCCGTGACGGGTCGGTTGTGCATGGAGAGCTGCTGTTAGTTTCAGTCTGGCGGTCTCCACATGATCAAAGAGCGTTCATCAGATGGATGAGTGCACAGAGTGAGAAGAGGATTTCATTTACAGAGGAGGGGCTGCAGACTGGGTTTCCATCGAACCTCCTGCCCTCTGACAGTGCAGAGGGCAGATGGAGGCAAGAGCCCCCACTACGAGAGCTCTGGGGTCCCCCCTAGTTCAGAGCCGAGAGGTACTTAGCTACGAGTCTCCGGACTTTCCTAATGCTTCCATGACTCATTATTTTAGCACCTTCTCCTTTGTTGGCCCAGAACGCCTGGGATCCCATAGGGGAAAGTACTTGTTCAATAGATTCTTCAAATTTCCAATGTTAAAGTTACAAGCCTCCCCGCCCGCCGCCCCCCGGGGCCTTTGTTTCTCCGTTTGTAAAATGAGCTGGTTGACCTCGATGAACTCTCAGTTACTTTTAATCTCTGATAGAATTCTGAGATTTTTCTGCTTCCCTAGCACTTGACAGGGTCCACAGACAGGCAGAGATTAACCAGGAGCTGGTCTACTCCAAGGCTGCAGGGAACTGTGTGCCCTGTCGCACTTAACAGCTCTTGGCACGGTCCCGTCTCAGGCACCACGGACCCACCGACAAGGCTGCAAGAGACAGAAACGCAGGAGGTAAGGACAGACTTGATTAAGTTGATTCAATTTCATTTCTAGTCCTGGAGCCTAGGGGAACAGACTTAAAATTTTGCTAAGGGCTTTTTGAAAAAAGAAAAAGGAAATAAACTAACTTATTTTCAGCTCCCCTTCTGTTCCAGAACTGTGTATACATTGTATCTTTCTACCATCGCAGTAGCCCTTCTTGGCTGGGTTGTCTCCTTCCTTTTCCAGCCAAGCAAACGGAGGCTCAGAGAAGGTAAATGAGATACCAAGTTCCCATGGGCCGTTCGTGAAGGAAGCAGGCCTTAGGGTTCTCTTCCTTGTCTGTGCCTCGGTTTATCTGGAAGGACAAACCCTATCAAACTGCAAGGATAAAACACAAAAAAAAGTGCCTTTCACATAGTAAATGTTAATAAACGTGAGCCTCCCTGACGGCTAGTGATTCCAGATGCCTCAAGTTCCCTCCCAGGGAATACCAAAGCTCCTCACCTATCACCAGCCTCACCTAAATCACGTGATCGTGCCCCAGCTTGCCCACTTTCAAAGGAATTTAGTGCCTCAGTCCAAGCAAACTTCCCAGAGTCATTCTAACTGGAGCTCCTGGGGCATCAGCCTTGACCTTTAGTAAATTCACCTGCAGGGAATTTTGTCCTTGACCTGTTTTTGTCTAATGCCAACTCACACAGGGACAGAGGGCACAGTTAAGCTCACACACGTGTGGGCGCTGGCGGGTCCTCTGGGAAGTGTGGGATTTCCCCTTTTTTGGTCAGAGCCTCCGCTGACGACCCCGTCGCACTTCTGTGAATATAGGTGCACACCCAGGTGCGTGCACAAACTCTCAAAAGGTTAACGGTGACTAGTTAGGATGGTGGGCTTGTGGTTGGGTTTTTTTTTCCCCCATCTGCATCATTTGATTTTTCTTCAATGAACACATACTGCTTAATAAAGTAAAATAGAATATGACAGCTGTTGTTTGGCAACCCTTCTTTTTTGTGTGCCAGACATTATACAACATGCTTTTTCTATACGTTAGCTCTATCTGAAACCTCACAGCCATCCTGCAAGGAAGTGATTATTACTTCTATGCATCTAAAGAGGAAACTGAGACTTAGACACGCGAGGGAATAAAGGTCATGTGTTACCTCTCCCCAAAGCGGCCCCCAGATCTTTCCCAAATTTGGGGTCCTTCTGTGATTTGTCACCAGAGGCCCACTGATTACCTCTGGTGCTCTCCCTGTTTGTGAAGCAGTTCATGTGGTGGGGAGCCCACCCTGCCTCCCTGGCCCCCTGGAACGACGTTTTGGCAGTCTTGGGGGCTCAGTGACGGGGCTGCTTTGCTAACGCCTGCTGGGCCCGGACACCACGGCCTGGCTAAGGTTGTCCCGGCGAAGGGAGCTGAGGCATGAACAGCCTGTGAGCACAGAGGCCTGGATTTCCAAGGATGCTGCCTGAGACTGGGCGCGGGGGCAGAGGCGGGAGGACTGGGTGGGGGTACCCAGAGCTGGCCTGCCCTCACCTGTGAAACTCTAGATGCAGAGACCTAAATCAGCTGGGGGTGAGAACTGGCACCTTACTTTAGGTTTCTGGGGCTGCTATCAAACAATTTTTAAAAGGCTGGTAGAGTAGAGATTGCAGCTGATGTGGCCGGGTGGGGAAGGGAGACGTTTGGGGTTATTTCGTGTATTATCTAAATGGAGCCGCCATAAACTGGGAGCACTCGCCCACGCTCCCCCCGGGGCTGATGGGAGGGTCGAAGGGACAAGAGGATGTCAGGGGTCTGAGTTAGTATCTGGGTAAATCTGGGGGCAGAGTAGAATCTGCTTCATGCTCACTGCCTTGCAGGGGCGGACAGGCTCACAGATACTCAGCGGCTTGCCGGGTGAAACGCGCCACATGAAGGTCTGTACAGGGTGCTGGGGAGCTCGGAGATGGGAGTATGGGGTAAAAGAATGATTTATTTGGGGGGGGCATGGATAGAGGCCTCATAGAAATAAAAAAAGAAAGCTGGCCCGCTAATCATCTGCTGAGCGCCTGCCAGTTCTAGGCAGTGTCCTGACTCTTACAAACATCATCTTATTTCCCTTGTCACAAGCCCAGGGCTTGATATTATTTTCAGAGGCAAAGGTCACAGTAGAAGCCAAAGGACAGAGGTGGCCTACAGGGGACTCTTGAGGGGTCCGGAGCTGCCTTCTCCTGTCTATTAATAATCCCTCCTTAGGTGGTACAGTCTCCAGGCTCTCAGCCTTGGAACCACTGGAATTTGGGGATGGGGTAGTTTTTTGTGTGTGGGGGGGCGCTGCCCAGGGCATCGTAGGCTGTTCAGCAGCATCCATACCTCTCCCCACTAGAGAACATCCCCCGTCCTCCTACCCCCAGTAGTGACGGCCAAAAACGTCTGCAAAACTGCCCTCTCTGCCCGCCCCAGAACTGCTGCTCTAAGCACAATCTCCATGCGAATGATGTCGAACGAATGTCCAACCCAAACTGAGCCCCAGGTTCACATGACCAGCTGCCTCTGTGATGCCTTCACCCGGGTGCTTCTCAGCGCTCACACTTAGCATGCTCGAAATGGGACTCCTGGCCCCCCTTCGGTCTGCTCTCCCTGCATCAATTTTGACCAAGACCTTTCCATTCCCTCATTCGCTGGAATGAGAAACGTCAAATGCATCTTCCTTCTTCCGGACCTCACATCCGATATATCAGCAAGGTCTGTTCAATGTCCAAAATATTTCCTGAATCCGTGTGCTTTTCCCTATTGTACCCCGCCCTTCCTCATCCAGCCAGCCTCTTGTGTCACTCGGAGCTCTGACTGTTCCCGCTGTCTGCTTCCTCTCAATCCCTTCTCCAAGCCACAGCAAACGTGGTCTTTTCCAAGCAGAAATCTGAATATATCACTTCCCTGCCTAAAATCCAAACTCTTAACCGCGGCCTTTGGGGCCACCCCTTTCCAATCTGGGATTTTGAGATTCTCCCAGGCAGCTCGTGTAAAAGTGAAAATAAGTTCATTTATCTTCCCCATGGTCTTTCCATGGTGTCCCACCCTCGAAGGTGCTCAGTCTAGCGGGGACATAGCAAGATAACATACAGAACTGTGAGATCAGTGATAGAATGGCACAAAGGCTCGGAGATCCCTGAGCACCCTGACAGCAACCAACCCAGCCGAGGGGATCAGGGAGGACTTCCTGGAGGAGGTGCCCGGAAGGCAGGCACAGCACGCGTAAAGGTATGACCCTGCTGGAGGAAAGGTAGTTCGGTGTTGCTGAAACATAAGTTGTGAGAAGGAAAGTAGGGGCAGGAGGGACGACTGGGGTGGAGGGGGCAGCCGAGGACTTAGTCATAAAGGGCTGCGGTGCCCTTTCCTTGCGTAGAGTGCTCAACTCCAAAGAGTGGTCACAGTCATGCTGAAAGATGAGCAAACCGAAGCTTAAGAAAGCCACGCCACTACCGAAAGCCACAGAACTAGAGCGTGGCAGAGGTGGGGATCGCACTCAGGCTGCTCAAGTTCCAATCCATGCGCTTCCTTCTCTGTCACTGACACGGAAGTTGTATTCGCCGACAGGACAGGTGGGGAGGCTGCGTGAGGGGTGTGCAGTGAGGGTCGATACCATTCGTCTGTATAAGAAAGAGAATGCTCGGAATAGCGGATTTCAGCTTATAATACAAACATAAATCTAGGTCTCTTACAATAACGTAAAATGAAAATGCCGGACCTTTTTTCTCGGCCCCCCTTGTGTGTCGTACTGGATTTGCCCTTCACGTAGACCCACCCCAGAGTTTGAGTGACGAGCTAGAGACACGACAGGGCAGGATGGTGCCAAATCTTTTATGGGGACGGGTGGTAGTAAGAGCGTCCGCGTCATCCAAACTCTGGTTCTATCGTCATCCCCCACAATATTGGCAGTGTAAGCCACAGGGCCTGTCCCCAGCGGTGACAGCTATGATCTGGTGTCTTTACTGGGTCAATGATGTACAGTGACTTGGAGAAATTGTCCTTGGCTGTGTCGCATCTGTACCCAGCTCTCTAGCCGTCTTTGAGATGCAGGAAGTATCCGATATCCCTGTAACAAATCTTTGTTGTTGTTGTTGTTTATTTGTTTCAATCAGACCCAGTGACCATCCCAGGTCCCTGATCCCAGAACCATAGAAAACATACGGGAGATTACTCGGAGCTTTGCATGGTGGTTTTTCTTCTTTCAACACTTCACTTGCCTATTTTCCATTTAAAAATTACTGACGACAGTTTTCTGATTGCCCGTGATAATGTATTCTGCCTATTTACGACTCCATCTGTGGGGAGAAAAAAAAAATCCTCCTGAATTCCTTGAATGACGGCCTTTGCATAATTTTGCTTTGCCCTCTCGTTCTTATGATTGCTCCTCCTTTAAATAGTCACCCAGTGCTGATTGTCTTTCTTTCCAGATCACAGGAGCTGAGTCTCCTCTTCAAAGTCGCCTCATTTTCAGAGAATGTAGATGGCTGCATAGCTTCGGTCTGCTTTTTCGTTAGGTATTTGTGTCTTCTTTGTTTTCTAAAAAATCCTTCTTTGGGAGCACTATACCAGTCAAGACAGGCTAGATCATGTTATGGGAACAAGCGATCCTCAAATCCCAATGTCTTTATGAGAACAAGGGTTTATTACTGTCTATCCTGAGTCAGCCAGGTTCTACTCAGTCTTCACTCTGAGACCCAGTTGATGGAGAACCTCTGGCTAGAGCATTGCCAGCTGTACAGCAGAAAGAAAAGAAATATAGCCAATCGTGTGCTGATTCTTAAAGTTTCCCCCTAGGAAATGACCCAGTGCTTCCCTCCCGCTGTCATGGCCCAAAGAAGTCACATGGTTTACTTCTAAGTTCAAAAGAGTGGAGATATACTGTCGCCCCATAGGGAAGGAAACATAGAGACAAAGTCTGGTCACTAGGTATTAAGTTCCTTTACCTCAAGCAGAAACACTCTACTCTCTCTTAAGGGAGACAACTCAAGAGACCCTACCACACCCCACCCAGTCACTGCTTCAAATGCAAGGTCCAGGATCTCTGGAGGATGTGTGGTAATTTCCTGCATGGTCTCTACCAGATATGGAACTCCTGGGTCCAGGGAGCAATTTTCATAGGCAGGTGTCTTCAGAATGGGACCTTGGGATAGGGAATCAGGTACAAATGATTTATCTGGGAAGCGAGGGAAACTGATAGAGGATTGGGGAGGGGAGACAAGGACCAGAAGGTAGCAAATGGAACTAAATCTCATTGGAGAAATTATGGGGCCAGTGAGGGGACACGCTTCAGGATTATCCTGCTTCAAGGACAAAGAACCTTGGGTACTTACACGCTGACTCCCACCAGTGACTGGTTGGGGGCTGCTCCCAGGGAAACCTTGTTCCTCACTACACCTGGACCGCCACTTGGGCAGTGAAAGCCCTCAGGCAATACAGTTGTAGCAGTTCGGTAATCCTGCATGACAGATATTATCAGATTTCTAGCTGGGGATGGGACAATCCTCGCCTAGTCCTTGACCTTCTAGGATTCCTCTTATATCATCTTTGTAGGTGCAGCTGAAGAGGGCTTTGCAGAATTTGTTCTCCTTGGGGGCTGAGCAGCTCTCTCACCTGTTTCCTCCTGTAGAAGACTGAGGACCCACAGGTCATTTTAAGTGTGGCACCATCACTATATATATGTGTGTGTGTGTGTGTGTGTGTGTGTGTGTGTATACACACACATATATATACACACATATATACATATATATATACATATATATATATATATATTGTCTACAATGATGGTTCTTTTGACTTAAAACTCTCTCAAACACGTAGCTGGTATCTTTTGGTCAACAGCATGTGCCAGAAGCACCCAGAATTATTTTTGAGACATGACTTTTGCTCAAAATGTAATTGCGGGCGTCTTGAATTTATCAGTTTTCTGAGCGAGAGCCACACCTTTTGGGTCTTTTCTTTGAGCCATTTGGTCCAACTGAAAAGCTGTATTAGACGCCGCGTTAATCGTCTATGGTGGCCTAACGGATGACCAGAATCTTCCTGGCTTCAAACAGCACACATTAGCTCACAATTCTGTGGGTCAGAAGTCCGTGTGTGGTATGGCTGGATTCTCTGCTTTGGGTCACATACGAGGCTGACCTCCAAGCTTCGGTAGGAAGCTCCTTTTTGGAGCTCCTGGTACTCCTCAAGGCTCCTGTGGTTTGGAGAAGAATCCAGTTCCGCGTGGCTGTAGGAGGGAGGCTCCTGTCTTTTTGCTGACTGTTATCCGGGGATCACTGTCAGCTCCTAGAGGCCGTCCTCACTTCCTCACCCAGCAGCTTGCTTGCTCAAAGCCAGCAACTGAATTTCTCTGTGTCTTTAAGTCTCTCAAACTCCCTTCAAGCGCTCACTTGATTATCGGGACCACCCGGGAAAACGTCTTCTATGACGAAATCGAATTCTGTTGGTGAGGGACCTTCATTACATTTGTAAAACCTCTTTGGCCATATAATTTAAGAAAATTATGGGAGTGAGCTCTCATCCGATTCACAGTTGCTGCTCACGATTAGGCAGAGGGGATTATACGCTGTGTGAGTCCACATGCCGACTTAATCAGAACGTCCGCTTAACTCAGAGGGCCTAGCGTGAGGGTGTGAAGACTCCGTTCTTGAGTTGGCCCCGCCCGGGAGGCTATGTTTCAATCAGCCTCAGATGCTCAAAGACCTCAGCTTTATCTTTTCCTGTTTGGGTCCGAGAGCGAGGAACTCTTCAAGATCTAAGGATCTTGAATTTCTGGACTCTTTATCGTGGCTTAGTCTTGACAAAAAGTGGGCTGATTTTTTTTTTTTTTTTTTTTTTTTTTTGTGATCTCATCTCTTTTTTGTACTATTTGTCACTTGCTACGAATAGGCATCAAGGCACGCTGCTGAAATTCTGTCTGCCTCCCTTTTGGTCTAAAGCGACAGCCCATCAGGGCTGTCACCTGTCTTCTAGGGTATGGCAGGTGAGAGTTTTACCAATAATTTCACCACTGAATTGCACGAGACTGCCATCCTTCTGGTTTCAATGCTGAGTATTTTAGGTTTCGTAGCAGACACCCCACTTTGGAACAAATTCCTTTTTTAGTGGAACAGGCTGGGTGTGCCGCAGTGGAACAGATGACTTAAAAATCTCAGTGGCTTGCCGCAAGAAATTTTCATGACTCGCCCCTGCGTCATGCTCATCCCAGGTCGGCCACATCGTTGCTCTGATACCCGGTGATGGAGTAGCCCGTATAAGGGACAGTTCCAGTTTTGTGGCAGAGGGGAAAAGAGACACGGGCGCTTAGAACTTCTGCCTGAAGTGACAAATATCACTCCTGCCCACATTTCATCGTGAAAGGCAAGTTAAATGGACACCCTCTGTTCAACAGGGTGGAGATGTGAGGATGATGGAGAGGTGATGGAGGGTGGGAGGGAAATTAGTATATGAGCAAACAGGAATGTAATCTAATACTCCCATGGCCCCGCTTTGAAAGGGTATTTTCACCTCCCTTCAGGACCTCTCCCTTCGTAGCTCTGTTGAGAAATATGCTTTTGCAACTTGGGAAGCAGGACTGAGATCCTCCTTCAAGGAGGGGGTAGAGTCATCTCTATGCTTTGACTGGCATTTCCTAACCTCTTTTCCAACCCGGATCTGGGCACTGTTAAACCCTCCGACTCTTTATCCACCTAGCAAGGCATTCCCAGGGATGCCTTACCACCCGTGTCTCTCCTTAGTTTACGTGTAGGACTCAGGTAATGGGAAGCATGGCTGATTTCAGGAGGACGGAATACAGGTGCCTCACGGTGGACGGGGGAGCTCTGTCCACACTGATGTCTGAACTGAGCCTCAGAGTTTGAGGAGGAGTTTGCCAGATGTCAGAGGTAAGAGTTAGGGAGGCGAGACTGGGAATTCTGAGCCCAGAACAATGAGTATGAAGACCTGAAAAGCAGTGTAGTGTGGTGGTTGAGAGTCTAGGTTTTAGAGCTAGACCGTTTTGGGTTTGAATGCCAGATCCGATATTTACTGGCTGGGCAGCTTTGGACGAGTCACCCCAGTCCCCCAAGCCTCTGTCTCCTCCCGTGTAACATGGTGGTTTCTCTTTTCTTCTCTCTCTCTCTCTCTCTTTTAATGTTTATTTATTTTTGAGAAAGAGAGAGAGGGAGAGAGAGCTGAGAAGGGGCAGAGAGAGAGGGAGACACAGAATGTGAAGCAGGTTCCAGGCTCTGAGCTGCCAGCGCAGAGCCCAACGCGGGGCTCGAACTCACCAACCGTGAGATCACGACCCGGGCCGAAAACCAAGTGCCAGACATTTAACCAACTGGGCCACAAGGTGGTTTTTGGCCTCGAAGGAGTATTATGAAAATGAAAAGAGAGACCACGTATAATTTGTTACTTGACACATCGGTATAAGTGACCAAAATCACTCTTAATAAAGGCACATAAATATAACAAGAGTAAGGTGTTATAGGAAAAGGGAGTAGACTGGTGTGTGGATGGGATGAATGTAAGACGTGATGCTCCAGAGTGGGAGGAAGCAGGGGATAGAAGATGAAGCCAAGCATGTTAAGTTGTGAAGTCTCGAGTATCTTTTTTTTTAACGTTTATTTATTTTTGAGACAGAGGGAGACAGAGCATGAACGGGGGGAGGGTCAGAGAGAGGGAGACACAGAATCCGAAACAGGCTCCAGGCTCTGAGCAGTCAGCACAGCGCCCGACGCGGGGTTCGAACTCACGGACCGTGAGATCATGACCTGAGCCGAAGTCGGCCGCTTAACGGACTGAACCACCCAGGTGTCTTTTGAGGGGGGAGTTTTGGGTTTTATATAAAGACGAAAAATAATGATGGGACGAGGTGACAAGAGACATAGCGTCATCAGATTTGGGCCTAGAGAGCTCATTCTGTAGCAGGGCAGAGGACAAACCACAAGCAGGGACCAGTTGGGAGACTGGCATCACGACCAGGTGAGAGATGAACTGGCTTGATCTGGGGCAGGGCCATGGCCATGGGGATGCTGACACACGGGAACTTCAGAGTCATTTGTTGTAAAATCAAAGACTGGTGAGAGGAAAAAAAACACCCCACTTGCGTCCCGTGAAGGGGTCCCAGGGCTCTCAGCTTCTAGAGGCCACCGTAGTCCCCTGAGGCCATGCCCAGCTTGTGGATGCACGGATCACTTTCACAACATGGCCGCTTACTTCTCCAGCATCATTCAGGGAGAGTCTCTCCCACTTCAGTCTGCTAACATAAAGCTCCCAGAATCACACGAGTGACATCCCATCACCTCTGCCAGGTCCTGTTGGTTAGAAGCAAGTCACGGCTTCGTCTGTACGGAGGGGAGGAGATTACCCAAAGGTGTGACTCAGCGGGAGTGGCCCCTCAGGAGGTATTCACCACACTCTGTCACAGCGATGGGACATAGTAGGTGCACAATAAATGCATATTGAAGACGTAGATGAGGAAGACTGGATCTGGTAAAACGAGGGGCAGGGAAACCTAACAGGGCTTGTGTTTCCGTATCTTTGCAGCACTTAACTCCCGTGGGCACATGAATTGGTTTAAAAGAGAGATATTAGAATGGACTCGTGTTCTTGGATCTTAATTCTCATCCTGGATTTCCCCCTGGATATAGGATGATCACGCACAAAATTGGGCAACTAGGCCTTGGGGTGGGGATAAGGGGTGCAGGCTGTCTTGCCCGGTGAATAACCTGTCCCACCCAGGTAAGTGCCAAGGGAATGGGAGGCGGGAGGGGAAGTCTTCTAATATTTCCGTGCTTGCTGTGCGCAAGGGGGGATTTCTGCAATTACCAGAGCAGCTCTGCCTGTTGGGATACGAAAGCCCCAATGCCGAGGGCGACCCAATCCCTTCTGCTGCTGATTTCTCCTCTTCTCTACCCAAATGAATTTTTCTCTCCGTAAGCCCTCCCTGGGAAAGTCGGTTGCAATCTTGGGTCCCATCTGTCTTTCTGGCTTCAAGCCAAACAGCTTCATTAAAAATTGGGGGAAGGCTTTCCCGCACTGTTCTCGGCTTGCACCATAGCAGAGGGAGAGGAGTTGGCGAGGAGGGGCGTTTTGGAAGCAGAGCCGGAGGCAAAGACTTCAGTGCACGTGGTGTTGGAGAGGCGACCCCAGGAAGCACCAGGAGGGGAGTGGAGAAGTGAGACAGGGAAAGGAAAGACGCGCAAACAGGGTGTATTTGTGAGCCCGTTGCCACTGTCGGTGGCTGCGGGATAATCGCACTGGTAACCCTGAGGGACTGTAAACATGCTTCAGAGTGGTCTCGGTCAAATGGCAAGGAAGAAAGGGCAATTTATCACCAGTTCTTGGCCATGGATGCTTGAGGGAAGCCTCCAAGGACATTCTTTCCCATAGTTCTGCGGCCCACGTGTAGGACGAGAAGAAGGCTGCCTTCAGGTGCAGGTGCTTATAGTAAGAAGTCCAACAGGGTGTACAGGTAAAATGAGTGCTTATATCATGGGGATATGACAGGTCAGTAGCAGCAGGTGCTAAAAGGCATCTCAGGCGGTCAATACCGAGAGTCCTGCTAAGCCCGTAGGCACGAAGAAAGCACGGATTTGTAGAAAACACCTTTCCATTTGTTGCTGGATTCAGTCTGCCAATATTTTGCTCGGATTTTTTTGTATCCGTAGTCACGAGAGGTTGATCTGTGGTTTTCTTGTGATGTCTTTGTCTTGCTTTAATATTGAGGTAGCACCAGCGTCCTTAAATGAATTATGAAGTTTTCCTTTCTTGTCTGTTTTCAGAATTTTCTTCCTTCGATGACTGATAGAACTCAACATCGAAGCTGTCTGGGCCCGGGCTGTTCTATGTGGGAAGATTTTCAATTGCTAATTCAATTTATCTACTTAATGTAGGTCTATTCGGATTTTCCATTCCTTCTTGAGTCACTTTTGGTAACTTGTGGCTATCCAGGGACTTGTTCATTTCATCGAAGCCTAATTTGTTGGCCTAAAGTTGTTTATAAATGTTCCATTACAATCTTTTTAGTTTCTGTCGGTTTGCGATTTTCCTTTCTTCACTCCCAACTGATAATTGTGTCTTCTTTATTTTTTTCTTAGTCACGCTTGGCTACACGTGCATCCATTTTGTTGATCTTTTTATTTTTAATTAAAAACAATTTTTTTTAATGTTTATTTTTGAGAGAGGGAGAGAGAGCGTGAGCAGGGGAGGGGCAGAAAGAGAGGGAGACACAGAATCCGAAGCAGGCTCCAGGCTCCGAGCTGTCAGCACAGAGCCCGACGTGGGGCTCGAACTCATGAACCGTGAGATCATGACCTGAGCCGAAGTTGGACGCTTAACTGACTGAGCCACCCAGATGCCCCAATTTTGTTGATCTTTACAAAGAATTGATGTTCGGTTTCATTGATTTCCTCTATTTCTCTAATGCACTGATTTTTGCCCTTACAGTTACTAATTCCTTTTGTTTTATTTATTTGTTCTTCCTCTTCTAGATTCTTGAGGTTGAACCTTAGGCTATTGATTTTTTGGTGTAGTTTTCTTTCTCTGTATTTTTAGCTGTAAATTTCCATCGAAACACTGCTTTGGGTGCATCCAATGTATTTTGATTTGTTGTGTTTTTCTTTTTTTTCTTGGTTATTGTACCTTTTGGGGGGAATTTTTATTTTTCTCCTGGGATTCTCCATTTGTTAAGCCATTGCCTTCACATCTCCCTTTAAGTTTTTTGTACGTAGTTTCCATTAAATTCTTTGAACATTTTTTTATGGTAGCCTTTTTGATGTCTCTGTTGGGTAAATATATCTAAAATAAGTTTCTACCTACTGTTTTTTTCCTCTGAAAACGCGTCACAGTCTGCGATTCTTTACATGTCTCAGTGTTTGGTTGAAACTAAAACACTTGAGATAAAATATTGTATGATTCTAGAATCTGTTTTATTTTCTGGAGAGTGGTTAGTTTTTAAAAAGTGATTTCCCTGGACGAAGCTATGGAAGCCAGCTCTCCTCCAGTGGGCAGCCACAACTTCTTCCTATTCTTGTTTTCATTTATCAGCCTTGCTTTCCGGGGCCACGCCTGTGTCTGCAGAGCTGAGTGGTCAATGATCTGGGTACAGGTTGTCTTCAAATACCCGGAGCCCCTAAGCTCCTAGTGTATGCTGACTGATACGAGGGTGGGTTGAGGAATGCACTCAGAGACGCAGGCAGGTCTCAAGTTTGTCTTGTTGTTTAGTTTGTGCTGTGCTTTTTTGGTGTCTCTGGAACATATGTGTAGTTTTTTTCCATCGGCCAGCGATGCGTACAGAGCTCATTTCCACCGTTCTACAGCTTTCTCATTGTCAGGATTGTTTCTGTCTTCTTCGCTGTTACATGTATCCCATCCTAGAAGGATGCCTGACATGTGAGAGGTGTTCGGGAAATGGTAGCTGAATAAATAGATTACTGTTTTAAACTTGGATCCGGAAAGAAAGTTGGTTTTTGTCTTTGTGCGTCACCAACTCAAAGCGTAGAACATGACCCAGAGGGGTCACACGCTCATACGTTAGCGGTAGTAAAACTATCCCTGCTCCTTGATAAGCAACTGTTCAGAAGGGTTCTATGGGTGAGCTGTAGCAAGCATTCAACTAACAAGTGACGTCCGTTTTGTATAATAACTTCTAGAGTATTGTAATATCAGAAGAGCGAATCAACGCACTTCACAAGCCTGGAATGACCGTGATGTCAAACTGAAAAGAGTAGTTTGAGAAAATAAAACGGCAGGCTGGCTGGTCTCACTTTATTTATTTATTTATTTATTTATTTATTTATTTAAAAAAAAAATTTTTTTTTAACGTTTATTTTATTTTTGAGACAGAGAGAGACAGAGCATGAACGGGGGAGGGGCAGAGAAACAGACACAGAATCTGAAACAGGCTCCAGGCTCTGAGCTGTCAGCACAGAGCCCGACACGGGCTCGAACTCACGGACCGCGAGATCATGACCTGAGCCGAAGTCGGCTGCTCAACCGACTGAGCCACCCAGGCGCCCCATGGTCTCACTTTAAAAACATAAATGTAAATGGTCCCAAGCAAAACATTAGTCTATGAATTCTAATTTAAAAAAAAATCAAATTTAAACATCAGACATTTTAGAAACACGTCCAGGATCACCTCTGCCACTTGTAGCTGTGTGGCCTCTGGAAACAACCTCTCAGAGCCTCGGTTTCCTTCGTTAAAAAATGGGATCCAGGGGCGCTTGGGTGGCTCACTCAGTTAAGCGTCCGACTCTCCATTTCAGCTCAAGTCATGACCTCACGGTTCACGGGATCGAGCCCCATGTCCGGCTCTGCCCTGGTAGTGCGGAACCTGCTTGGGATCCTCTCTCTCTCTCCCTCTCTTTGCCCCTTGCTCGCTCGTTTTCTCTCTCTCAAAAATACGTAAAGAAATATTAAAAAAATAAAATGTTGTCTACACAACAGGATTGATAAAGTCCCTCTCATTCCTCCATGCTTTCATTCATTCCATTTTTATCAGAGGTCGCACGTGCCATCTGCTGCCTGTGGCATCGGTGACCAGCGTCAGCACGGTTACTGCCACGGTGGCCCGTGTGGAAGGGTATTCACGCAGCACCGTGCCTGGCGCATAGTAGGTGCTTAGAAAGGGTGGATTCCTTGCCCACATCCAGTCTTCTAGCCAAACTCAGTGGTACCACTAGCTCATTTGCATTCTCATTCTCACCTCCCAAGGGAGCCCATCCCTGCTCATGCTTCCCATCTCATCCCATTAAAGAGCAGCCCGTCCCTTTGGATCTGATCACCCCATCTGCTTTTCTTTCACAGCACTTGCCAATTTCTAAACCGACCTTTAAAGTATTTCCCCCTTTTACCGTCCGTGTCCCTGTCTGAAAGCTAAGCTTCCTGAGAGCAGGGACCTGTTTCCTTTATTCTTTGCTGAGACCGCAGCTCCTGGAGGGGTGTGTGGCACACAGAAGTGCTCCACAAATAGGGAGTGAGATTACCGAGTGCCCGTATCTTGTCCCTCCCTGCAGCTCCCTGCCGGGCCCAGAGGCTGGGACCCACGAACAGTGAGATCGTGACCTGAGACAAAGTCAGACAGACTCAGCCACCCAGGCACCCCTAATACGGTCATTTTAAAGGATTTATTGAAAAGCGGAAGAGGGAGAATGCATGTTGAAAGGCTGAAAACTGCCTCCAATTTACTCTTTTAGGTGGAAAAATACTATGTGCTCTATATATTGTATCCGGAACTGACATTAGATAATCTGTCAAGAGAGAAATTTAAAAACTTTTAGTAAGTAATCATGGAATGTTTTTAACGTGCCTTTTAAGATCGAAAGTGGAAACTTTGAAGGGGATGCAAAACACCCCAACAGATTTGGCAAAGCTTGAAGAAAAAAAAAAGGCTGAGATTGAAAAAAATTGCAACACCCTTTTGAATAGATCGCTGTTATTAAGCAATTCTATATTCTAGCTCACTGCCTCCAAAACTCATTCAGTGGGCACAATATCTTGCAAAGTAGGGATCCTTCTCTCCCATGTTAGGGAATTCTCTCCATTTCTCCGAGTTGACTTGAGCAGATCTGAAGTGATTTGTTTGAGGACACACGGTGAACAGACAGCAGAGCCAGAATTTGAGATGCTCTTTCGCCTGTTTGGGTAAAAGCATCGTGGGCCACATGGAATAGACCCAGCCCTTAACTTTGGGTTCGCAGTGTGGATTTGGTGGTCGCATTTTGGGGACGTGGATTAGAGGGCATGCAGAAGAGATCCAGAGGATGTCAGACTTGGGCAAAGGAAAGGGGTCAGGACGAGAGCTTTGGCAGCACCCACGTTCTTCGGTACGGCGTGCTTCACTTTAGCAACGTCCCATGGTGAAGCGTTTGGTTAGATCAAAACGTGTTTACAATCTGGGGAGTGTATGCAGTGCGCATGTGCATGTGAATGGATACATGTGAATCCAAGTGCATGCGCATGCACGCACATACGGAGACACAGACGCACATTCGTGATCAGACTGCTTAATAAATTATTTATTTTTATTTCTTTAGGGTGGTGTCAATTCTCATTAGTTAATTTTTTTGGGGGGGGGGGTTGCCTGGGTGGCTCAGTCGGTTAAGCATCCCATTTCAGCCCAGGTCACGATCTCGCGGTTTGTGAGTTTGAGCCCTGCGTTGGGCTCAAAGCCTGGAGCCTGCTTCGGATCCTGGGTCTCCCTCTCTCTTTGCTCCTCCCCTGCTCAACCTCTGTCTCTCAAAAACTAAATAAACATAAAAAAATAAAAATAAAGATTTTTTTAAGGCGGAAGCAGCCCAACAGAGGGGAGTGATATGTAAATTTTCAACCCTCTTTAATGAAAATGGGAACTTCTACGGAAAAAATGCTCAGTACCAAACACACAGGTAGTCCTTTGTTAGCTCAAATTTGTCTCGCAATTTCAAATGAGGACAATTGCTCATGCTAAAGTCGATCAGGACAGCAAGGCAGACTCAGTGAATTCCCAATTTGAAACTGAGGCTTATGAATGGCTATCATATATCGGCCTCAGCACCCTGTCTAATGCCGCATTTTGTTTTATAGTTTAGTTGTTCAGTGTTGAGAAAGTTTCAATTCATACAGAGAATTAGCTACAAACGGCAGTCTTTTTTTTTTTTTTTTTTTTTTAGCTATGACGTCTTTCCTTTTTTTCTAGAGATGTGACATACAGGTTTTCATGAGTAATGTTCTACGCAACATTGTACTAAAGTAAAGCCCGGACAGATGGCCAGAAAGCCGACCGCCCCTACTCATGCTGCACTGGGTCAGTGCAACGCCCACTCGGCAGAGGAGATTTTGAAAGGAAGAAGTGATTCAACTCATCTTTTTTTTTTTTTAACCAAATGCACTCCCACCCCAGCAGAAAACCATCAAGCTGAGTGGGGCGGAAGGGATTTTGAGCAAACCTGCAAACCTGCACAAACGCACCTCTCCCATGCTGTCTTCACCCCACTTTGGGCCACCTGGTCCGAAGTGCGCAAGTCCGACCCAAGCGCAAGGGCCGGGGGTGTGGAGAAAATGTGAGTCACGCCTGCTGTGGTCTTTAGGCCAAGACGGGTTCGCGATGACACCTTTGTGACATACCGACGTGCATGCCACCGGAAGGGGGCCCGCAGTTGGAATGCTCAACATTGGCTTGCCCCAGAAGTCGGACTCAGAAGTAGCTAAGGGGGGGAGGGGTTCTCCCTTGGGGGGAGTATTGAATACAAGGTGCTTCGGGGGCAGAGAATTTTCTTTTTGCCTCATCAACAGTTGATATGAATGAAGAGCTGCAGACAGAGTCAGTCTTTCCGCGATGCATTCTGCTGGCATCAGTAACCGAAACCTCTCACAGCCTCTCGGGTCAGCCATGTCTGGCCAGGACACCATTGCCTGCAAGGGGGGGAGTCGGGGCCACGGACTTTTCCGCGAAGCCACTGAGTCCCTGCTGATGTCTTGCTTCTGGCTTTCCTCTTCCGTCCTGTCCTCCAGAAGCGTGCCTTCCAAAGCCTGAAACTCGGTCAGTGTGCAGGCGCCTACTGGGGGCCCAGCCGGCCTGTGCTTTCTAGGCTCCGGCCCCAGACCCCTCAGGCCGCGGTCTCTGCCTCGCTGACTTCACCACTGCTCTCACTACCTGCCCAGGTTTGCTTTTCACAGCTCCCTGAGTCAACTCAGGCTGTTTGTCAAGTGAAGCCGATCAAGCGTCTTGAAAGCACAGTACGATGCTATTTCGGCGTTAAATCGTCAAAGCGTATTGGCATTTCTCTATCGCTCTCTCTCTCTCTTTTTTTTAAATATTTTTTAAGGTTTTTATTTTTACTCATTTTGAGAGAGAGATAGAGAGCAAGTGGGGGAGGAGCAGAGAGGCAGGGAGGCAGAATCCCAAGCATGTGCCGTGCTGTCCGTGCAGAGCCCGATGCCGGGCTCGAACTCACGAACCGTGCGATCGTGACCTGAGCCGAAATCGAGAGTCAGATGCTGAACCGACTGAAGTACCTGGGAGCCCTCGTATTGGCATTTCTGAACTGCAAGTGTACAATCTGAAGGAAGTCAATGCCTAGACATTTGGGTCAACTTAGAATCCCCATTGTTCAGTATTTTATACCAGGATTTAATCATTAAAATGATAACCATCCTATGAGTGTCAAAGTGGCCCAACTTCTTGTATTTGGGACTGCAGCTTTGAGTTTCAGTTTCATTGTGGACACTTTTGGTGCGGGGAGAAGCGTGGTGACCTTGTGACCTGTCCGACAGGACTTCATCACAATGGGAGGGGGGACCCCCACCTCCTAGGTCCCACCGTCGCCCTAGAAGGACACGGAAGCCTTGTGCCATGTGACCCTTCACCTGGGGTCGCACATCTGGCTTGACAGCTTGAAGAGCAGGTGATGGCCCCTTGATGAGACACCCTGATGACATTTGCACTGAGCAGATCTATTCAGCACTTACCCAAGGGTGCTTGGCGCCGATTGGCCCTAATATATTCACTTGAAGAATTTCATGTGAGTGTAAACGTGTCCAAGCCAAGCCTGGTTTTTTAAAAAGGAGCACTTTTAATCCTTCTAATGATTTTCCATGTGTCTGATGGTGCATACAGAGGTGGCAGGAGAATCCTTTCTTGGGGGTCTGCAGGGACGTGGGTCAACGTGGAAGGGCACCGGAAGGCCCTGGAAGGCTTCAGTGTGCTACAGTTTGGTGAGTGGGCCAATTGGGTGTGTGCTCGTCTTTGTGATGGCTTTGAAAATTGCATGTAAATGATGTTTGAGTCAGACTTGTGCAGCACCTCAAACACCACCATCGTTTGGGAGCCACCGGCATAGAGGCAAAGGAACTCTTTTCCTGAATCCCGACTGCTGTTTGTGAGCCGTCTGAACGCGATTCCACCTCTTTAAAAGTCAGTCTTCTCATATCTCAGCCGGGATGGCCCTTAGCGGGGTGAATGTAGCGATCCGAGGAACACAATGTATGGAAGGTATGCTCCTGCACCCTTCCTGCACGTGGAGGGCACCCAGCAAATGCTAACTCGTCTCTCCCTGATTTTTTAAAATCCCAGTTTCCTAGAATCGAGGTATTGCCAAGGCTGTGAGGAGCGCAGCAGAAAAAAAATCCATGTCACGTCTGCTATCAGCCTCCTGGGGTCTTCTGGGACCAGGAAAAGGCGGTGCTCAAAGAGTGGTGGCTGTCAGCCCTGGCTGGGCAGGAATCACATAGGGAGTTCTGAAAAAATGCCCACCCCCCCAGAGGATCTGGTCTCATGGTCTAGGACGGGGACACTGCCTAGACGCTGGCAGTTCTTAGAGGTCTCCAGGTAATTCTGCCGTGCGGTCAGGGTTGAGAACCACTGCTCTAGACCGAGGGCTATCCACCCGTAGCATTCTGCCATGGTTTTGGCACAACGCTCCGGGCTCATCTTGTCTCCTCCCCAGTCCTCTGCAGGAGTGTAATTTGTTCTCCAAATTATTCCCATGGCCAATCCCCCTGGCAAGGTGCCACTGCCACCATATGCTGCGCCAGGTGCCTCTCCTTCTCTGTTCTGCTGCTGCCTCTACAGCTCCTCCCTGAGCTCCTACAGCAAGATGCTTGGCGCGTTCACTGAATGCCTGGAGGAAAACTCCAAGTGCCTCCTGTCGGCTAAAGCCAAATCTGGGATCCTACAGTGCAAAGGAACATGCTTAACACGCTCCTGCTTACTCTGCAGGGGGAAGTAACAGAATGGAGAATGAAAGAGAAAGGGCTATGGGCTTTACACGGCCGGGGGGTCCTTAACATAGCAAAAGGTGGCAAACAAGTCACGTCTGGCCACACGCTGCACTCTCACCTCCAGTCACTCATGGAATGTCTTCTGAGATGAGCTTGAGGGAGAGGGCATTTGCCTGTGCCTCCAGGAGACAGAGGAGTATTCATAGAAGAAGTGACACATGATCGGGGTTTGGAGGAGGTATTAGAGATTGGCCGGATGTTGGACGACATGTGAATAAAGACCAAGAGTGATCAGCCTGAGGGGCGCCTGCGTGGCTCAGTCGGTGGGGCGTGTGACTTCTGCTCCGGTCATGATCTCCCAGTTCGTGAGGTCCAGCCTCGTGTCGGGCTCTGTGCTGACGGCTCAGAGCCCGGAGCCTGCTTCGGATTCTCGGTCGAACTGAACAGCCACGTTGCATGTGCAGAAATCATATCATGTGGAAAAGTGATGGGGAGGCCAGCAGTGCGTGGGTCAGAGCGGGTCGGGTCGCGCTGCGGTAACAAATAGCCTTCAAATCTCAGCAGCCAAACACAACACATGTCTACATCTCACTTGTGCTAAAGATCAATCATGGGTCAATGGCAGTGGAGAAGGTCTTCTCTACATTGTCCTGAAGGTGATGGACCCTCTACCACCTGGATCATCATCATCATTCACTGTGGCAAAGGGACAGGAAAGTGATGAATGGACTGGATTTGATGGGTCTCTGTGACCCTCCCACTCCCCTGCCATTGGCCAAAGCCAGCCACATGGCCTTGAATAATTTGAAGACAGCGGGAAAGTATAATCCTTCCAGAGATACAAAAAGAGAGGAATTGGAGGCACGGGTAAATAACTTTGATGGCCACCACACGGAGGAAGGACCTTAAATATCTCACTAGGGAGATTGGATTGGATCTTGAAGGAAGAGGGGAATAGGCCAAGGTTTGTAAGTGGGAGAGCCATGGTTAGAACTGCAGTTACACGGAACTGGGCTGGAGAAGAACACTTATTCCTTTGCCTTTTTCTCTCTTACTGCTTTTTAGATCTGTCTGTCTGCATAAAAGTCACAATATTTACCTGCTCTCTGCCTTTTTGTGAGCTTAGCGGAAAAGACTGCCCTCTAATCACCTACCCTGCTGTTTTGAGGTTCCAGGCAATTCGGGAGATCATCGACAGCCTGCTTGCCCCCACGTCTAAGCCCTGTCCTCCAGCCTAGCTTTTAGCAAAAGGAACAAAGCTGACGTGTTAATCACCATCTGGCTTTTGAAACTATTTCTCAATTGATGGGTTCTTCACTTAGTCGGCGAACAAAGGGGCTTTCTCAAACTCCAAGATGGGTTGGAAGGACAGAGAGAAAAGAGAAAGGAAGACCAGGAAGAAGTTGTGAACAGAGGCTGGGCAGGGGAAAAAAAAAAAGGTCACAAAACAAAACAAAAACAGGGCGGAAGAAGGAAAGAATTCATGAGAGAGATTTTAGAGTGGGCAGAATGTGGGAGTGAAGGGGAGGAGCCCAGGACCCAGGCTGCCCCAGTCTTCGATGCCAAGAGGTTAAGTAAGACAGACCCTGGACAGGTTACTTTACCTCCCTCTGCTTCGTTGATCAACTCTAAAATGAGAGCAAATGAACAGAACCCAAATTATAGCGTCCTCTTGAGAAACAAAGGGAGCGAATTCAGGGCAAGTGTTGAGCATAGTTGACAATTAGAGTTTTGCATATAGAAGTTACAACTGATTTGCGTTCAATGTGTGTGAAGATAGTTGGACTCCTTAAAATTGAAAGGCCATATCCTCACTCCAACTAGTCTCCTTATCTTTTGCCTCTTGTCCCTAAAATCAAATTCCTGCTGCTAAAGAGATTTGGTGGCTTGGTACAAATGAATAGAAGGAACACATTTCCTCCTATCTTTCTGCTTCTTGTCCTTTCTGTGGCTCAAAGTCTATTTTTTGCTTGGAATTTAATAAACTTTTTCTTATTTTCATTCTCACTGGACTGATTTTTATTGTTGTTATAATTTCTACTTCCTTCAGCCTCCTCCTGTTGGCCCAGGTCACAATCTTTCCATGAGTTCCTCAATGGATTATTATGACATTTGCTTGTGGTGGTCGTTTGCGGGGGATAAAGTATGATGGTCTCACAAGATTATTTTGTGCCCCCCCCCCACTGGACTATGGAATGTATTTTTTTAATATTCTCTGAATGCAGTTGGAGCAAGGTTTATTTTCACGTCAGAATTTTCATTTTTTAAAATTCTACGGACGTTTACTTTTGGCGGGGTGAAGTTTTCTTTAATTCATACACCTTGGTTTTATTTTCTTGTGCCCTACACAGGTTCCTACAGATGTGAACCTGAGCCTCTGGCTAAAAGCCAACATTCCATTTGTGAGGCTGGAAATAATTTAAATTATTAAAAATTAAATAATTTTTAATAATTATTAAATTAATCTAATATATTAAATTAATACAAATATATTAATATTCCTCTTGCAAGGAAGCAAGAGAAGCTGGGTTGGGCTGAGAGGGGAGACGGGATGCAGTGCGGTTACAACAGTGGCTTCAGGTGATCCCATGGGGAGCTAGGGAGTCGGGATGGCCCTGCAGAGATGTCCTCCATTGAGGTAAGGGGTCTTTGGATCTCCACATCACCGGTAGTTAGATATGGCCGCGTTAAGGACGAAGACAAGATATTAGGTGAAGAGGCTCTTTTCAGCGAAGAAACAATTTCTGGAGAGGGACACATCTCTGAGCCCCCAGTACCACCATTCCCAGGTTGGGGGCAATGAGTGCCTTGGTCCTGAAGGGGGAACCTGGATGGAACACCCCAGTACATGCGATGTGGGGCATTTCTTCATAATTATAACACCGCTGGGACTGCTAGAAAATGTTGACTGAATTCTTTTTCTCTGGGTGTGATTTTATGAGTTGCTTAGGGTACAAACTTGGCAGCTAAAACAACAAATTTATTGCCTCACAGTTCTGGAGGCTAGAAGTCCAAAATCAAGGTGCCGGTGAAGCCATGCTCTCTCTAAAGATCCCAGGAGATGAATTTTTCTTTCCTTTCTCCTAGCTTCTGGTGGTTGCTGGCAATCTTTGATGTTCCTTGGCTTGTAGATGCTTCACTCCAATCTCTACCCGTGTCATCACATGGCATGTTCCCTGTGTGTCGCTGTGTCCAAATTTCCCTCTTTGTACAAGGGCACCAGTCATTGGATTAGGTTGCACCGTAATCCGGTATGACCTTATTTTAATTGATTACTTTTGCAAAGGCTCGACTTCCAAATAAGGTAATAGCTATAGGTTCCTGGGGTTACAACTTCAATATATTTGGGGCAGGGGGGTGCAGAATTCAACCCATAGCAGCCACTAGTTGAGTAAATATATTAATTCCTCTATTGAACCATCATCCAGACCACATCGCCCCATCTTGCTCATAGAGGTATATCTATACAGGTATATCTATATATCCCTCTATCTATACCTCATAAAGGTCTATATGGAGAGGTATGTTAAAGATACTTCCATTTCCACTGTCCTTTATCAGGTCTAATTATCTCTCTCCTGGACTATTGTAATAGAGTCTCAGCTGTTCGTCATCCAGTCCCTTGTCTCCTCATTACCCTAAGGGACCCTTTTGAGACCCAGTTTTGATTGCGTAACTAGGCTACTCAAAACCCGTCAGTGGTTTTCGGTGACTTACGTCATGAAATACGCTCTTTACTTTGATATCCGAGGTCTTGTGTTACCTGAGCTGGTTGACCTATACAGCCTCATTTCTGCCTGGTGTTTACTTTGAACTTTACACTTAAAAAATAGTAAGTTGCTTCTGTGTGCCTAGCACACAATAGGCACTCGATAAATGGCAGTTCTCTCTCTTTCTACACTTTGCGAAGACTTTCCTCCTCCAATGATCTAATGGAATTTCCACGTTCACCTGGTGATGTAGGTATTTTCATGGGTAGTAGATGTAGTTGATGAGGATACTGAAAGTCAGAGAGGAGAAATAACTGACCAGCTAATGGTGAAGCCAGGAGTCATACCCGGATTTGTGACTTCCAGTATGGGGTCCTTTCTGGTGTCTCTGCAGTTCATACTGATAAACTTGACCTCCCATACATTTAAACTTGTGGCCTGTTTCTCATACCAATTTTTGTGCAAGCTGCAAAGATTGAATGAGGGGACAGATCTCTCCGATGTCACACCAGGAACAGAAATAATTGTGGAGGAAGAGATAGATTTTCACAAATTGGGATACAGTGAACGTTTAAAATAAAAATGCATCTGAACTTGGGGAGACTACATGCCTCTCGTAACATCTCCCTTATTAAAAGATAAATGCATATCATTAAATGTCCCCTCACTGAATATCAGGAAGGCACAGTTGGCCCCAGGGATTGAATAAAAGCATCAGTTGATGTCTATGTTTCTTTAAGATACAGCTGTGTGAGTCAGAGGTGCTATGCCAGGTGTTACAGAGGTTCCCATGGCAACCTCATCTTTAATTTGCTTCCTGAATAGCACTGTTAATGACTTTGAGTCAACATCCATTCGAGATTCTCCATTTTAAAGGTTCTCTTCCATTGTAAGATGCAGTTATGCATCTCCAAATAGAGAGGAGAGTTGAACAATTTCTGGAGGAACTGGGAAAATATGCACCCTTCTTCTGATTTGAACTATTTGCCTTATCCTATAATTACTATGATTATTCAAATGATCCTAGGTTCACTTTACTCTCAACTTGTTTTTTTCTTACTAGAAGCAGTGGAAGACACTTTAGACCCTCACTCGCATGAAGGAGACATTTCTAGAAATTATTTCCCGAAAAGCCAGATCAGGCAACCAAGGTAGAAAATATTGCAATGTTTGGGCAATCAAGAGGGAGTATATACAAAGTATCTACAAGAGGGAGTAAGAGTAGCAGTGAGGGAGGTCATGTTTCATATTTCGCAGACCATGGGAAGGGGTTGGAATGGACTAAACATGGTAACTGCTCAGTCTTGGGTGGTGCTGAATCGCCCATTCCTTCTGATAATACCATAGGAGAAAAACTTGGCAGTGGACTTCTTATTGACAAAGATCTTCCACAAAGATATCTCTGTAGACAACTGCATGCTGTTCTTCTTGGTCAATGTTTTCTTCTAAGACTGGCCCTTAATGTCTCCTAAGTGGATTGCGGTCATTGGACTCCAGCTGAGGCAAGGACAGTGGACAGGGATGTGTATGAGGAACCAGGAAACCTGATTCTTGTTAGAACTCGGTCACTCATTGGCTCTGTGGCTTGGGTAAGTCGCTCAACTTTCTTTATTTATGAACTTGAATTAATAATATTTCTAGACTCTGACCTTTTAAAGTAACGTTAAGAGATTTCCATCCAAGGAAATCATAGTTGCATTTATCGTGTACATAAACAAACAGTCATCAGGGCCATTCATTCATTCTTTCATTCATTCACCAAGAGCAATGGAACAGTGGTTAGTGCTGCGGTCAAGACTGGCCGACCTGGGTTTGACTTCACTTCTTAAAGTCTGTTTCTTTATTTTTCTTATTATTAGTTTTGTAATCTTTATTTTTGAGAGAGAGAGAGTGTGAGCAGGGGAGGAGCAGAGAGAGAGGGAGACACAGAATCCGAAGCAGGCTCCAGGCCCTGAGCTGTCTGCACAGACCCCGACGCGGGGCTCAAACTCATGAACCGCGAGATCATGACCTGAGCCAAAGTTGACGCTCAACCGACTGAGCCCCCCAGGTGCCCCACCAGGCCCCATGTTTCCTTATTTTTAAATTGGGGTCAAAAATAGTAACTTCCAGAGGGGTATTGGGAAGATTAAATAAGAGAATGCACATAAAACGTGTAGCACGGTGCCTGCTCATCACAGATGCCCAAGGGATCTTTGCTGAATGCATGACTGGGAACGTCCACTGAGTAGCTGCTTCATTCAAGGCTCTTTCTGAAGTCCTGATGTTAGAGAGGACTCAGACATGATCCTGGCCTTAGTGACAGTCCACTAGTCCTTGCCCTAGTCACTGACTAGGCCTACAGCACTAAATGGCCTACCGCACTTACACTTAGGTTATGTGCAAGTGTTATGACTACGAGCAGGGCTGCAACGGACATCTTTGAGTGTAAGCTCGGAGTTCATTTCAGGTTGCAGGTCCTTAAGCTAAATTCCTGGAAGTGGAACTGGTGAGTCCAAGGGTGTGATTCACACACCACACCAGAGGCGAGGCTGGGGGGGGGGGGGCGGTCCCGAGAGTGCTAAAAAGGGCAAATGGCACTTGACCTGAACAGATGGAAAAGGACAGTGAGTGAAGTCTTCTGGTTGCGTGTGAAAGGATGAGGTAACACAACCAAGAATAGTTGGAGATAAGCCCCACGATCGCTGCCGTTTTACAGATGGGGAAACAGAGACAGAAGAGGCCTGGAAATCCATGGAATCCATGCAGTGTTCCACAGTGAGCATGGAGTGCAGCTGTCCTAACTAGGGCTATTTAATTCTGCTCGCTGTGTGGTTGGGGAGAGGGGTAATGACGAGTAGATGGGAAAAGGAGGGAACGGGAAAGGAAATTCCAAACAGAAGGAACAGCATGTGCAAAGATAAGAGGGTCTTAAAAGTCAGTTCTGGAAAGGTAGGAGACATTTATTGTTGTAAAAAGTAGGAATAGTCCCCACCGGAACCCTTCTGGGGAACGGCTGACTGTCTCCAAATTATTTAAAAATTGATTCTCAGGGGCGCCTGGGTGGCTCAGTCGGGTAAGCGTCCGATGTCGGCCGAGGTCATGATCTCACAGTTCGTGGGTTTGAGCCCCGCATCTGGCTCTGAGCTGACAGCTCAGAGCCTGGAGCCTGCTTTGGATTCTGTGTTTCCTTCCCTCTCTCTCTGCCCCTCTCCTGCTTGTGCTCTCTCTCTCTCTTTCTCTCTCTGTCTCTCTCAAAATAAATAAAGAAACATTTAAAAAGTGGTTCTGAAAAATCCCAGCAAAAGCCACTCTGTTCCTTTGTTGTTCAGATAAATTGAGACAGGCGCTTTGAAAAATGCAAGATTCTACAAAAGTATGACTATTTATTACTATTGAGGACAAACTGGAAGGGATTCAATTTACACTCAGTTTAATTAATTTACTTTGACTTGCCCATATGGTTCTCACACTAGCTGCTAGCAGGCTCCTGGCTGGTGAATAATTATTTTGGAGATGGGGTATCTGCGGCTCGCCTGGCCCACGGCTCAGTGCTTCATGAATAGTGTTTCTAATCCTTTTAATTGCGTTCCAAGGTAGATGTTTTCAACCCCAGTCCACGGATAGATAAATGGAGCTCAGACATGCTGGATGGTTTTCCCCATGGCCCGGTGTGGTAGCGTGGGGAATAGGGCACATGGTCCGGATTCCTAGAGAGAAGGGACTGAGGTGCGTCTAACTTCTCCCATGAGCCCAGAGCTGCCTCTCTGCCCCTCAGTTACACCCGAAGGCTATCCTGACCTTCACGTCTTCCACGGCTCACATCCCGCACGGTCCTCCAGCATTGCCACGTTCACATCTCTACCTGCCCGCCAGCCCCACAGATGGCCCATGGGAGAGCTGGGGTTTGGGCACAAACGTGCCTAATCCGATGCCACTTTCTTGCCTCCGGCCCTCTGATCATGTGGTTCCCTCCACCGAGACCACCTTCTCTCTGTATTGTCTGTTGAAACACCGTGGGGCAGAAGTAATCGGCCCTTCTCGGAACCTTTTCCTGTCCCTTTCTGAAGTCACTTTCCCCCTTGTTGTCGTTGACTGTGGGTGCTTCTTAAATTGCCCGCCTGTCTATTCCTTGAAGTAACCGGTGTGTTCCATACCCTTGGCCAAGCCCACAGAGGCGGTATGTGTTAGATAAACATAAAATGCCCATTCTATCTTTGTGGCTGGGCTCAGCTACCTCCTTATACTTGGGCCAGATTTGTCCTATAAGGTAGAAATCCTGAGACCTGCCACATAATACTTACAAAGTGGACCCAGCCAGATCGGTCTTCCTGGCGATAAGCTATGACTGATTCTTGGTGTGTTCCAAGCCCTATGTCACATACTGGGGACTCAGCAATGAGTGATACGTAGCGCCTGCCCCTAAGGAGCTCAGGGTGAGAGAGTGGTGGGTGGGATTGGCAGAGGGAGCTAGAGAGTCAATGATTGCTGTCCACGCTGACTTTGAGTGCACTGGCACAGGTCACCTCATCCAACCTGGCACAGGAGGTGTCCCGGAAAGATTCTCAGGAGAGGTGGCCTTTAGCTGAACTGCGACGGAGCAGAATACATTGAAGAGGTATGGGGGAGGGGTCCTTGAGTATTTGAGGTGGAGAAAACGGCATTATGAAGGAGCCCTGGGGGGTGGATCGTCCTGGTGCATTTGAACTACCTGATGTCGCTAACGATAAAGTAGAAGGCAGATCAGATAATGTCCAAAGATCCTTGAAAAACTCTGACCGGATAGATAGAGCATTTCTTATACCTCTCCCCTCAACAATAACTTACATTTCAAGCACAAAATGGATTGCAGAAAGAAGTGAATATTTACTCTCCATCATTTACAAACACCCGTGCAAAGTTTTCACGGGGCTGACGCCTTTCTCGGATTTTGAGCTTGAAGATCTTGTTTAAAAGACTAGTCAGTTTCTTATGAGGACTGGTCTCATTAAGCATTCTGAGGGAAGTAAGATACTTCTCATGGACATCAATATTCTCGTATCCTATCTCATGTATTTAGACCACTTTTTTTTCTTTTAAATGAGATTATGCATTTTTGCTCCAGGATCTCAGCGTAAGTAGAAGTGTTGAATGCTAATGCTTTCCAAATAACTCCAGAATCACACTTGCTTTAAGACAGAAACCATTTCCTATTCAATGACATATTATGAAAGATGCCCTCGGTTTCTGCCACTGGGGATGCTGGGTTAAAGCTGTTTATTTCCAGGCAAACGTGGCGAGCAGAATATTGAGCAAGCATCTGCTCCTTGCTGGTTTCCTTCAACGCCTTGCGCTTTTTTTTTTAAGATTTTATTTTTAAGTAATCTCTACACCCAACAGGGGGCTGGAACTTACAACCCTGAGGTCAAGGGTTGCATGCCCCACAGACTGAGCCAGCCAGGCACCCCAGCATCTTGTGTTTTAATCTTCACAGTGGCCGTAAGAACTGCTTATTACCTCTGGGCGGCTCAGCAGCGTCACTTTGGAAGTGATAGATTAAGTCTGTGCAACACCGCGCCCAGCGCTCTTTCTGCCACGTTAACTCTTGTAGCGGACATTGTTTTATTTGCCCGCAATATCCCTTTTCTTCCAATAGCAGAAACCTGATTTCCCTCTGAGGACCCATCTCTCTTTCATTCTCAAGTCTGTTCATTTTGGTCCAGCTGATTCTAAAACTCAGCCCTAGAGGTGGGCATGTGTCCCATGCCTGGTCAATCAGTGTCTCATATTTCACTTGGCCACGGGAATTGGCTCAGGGACTGTCCTGTGATCCAGGCCAGGGCACTGAGACACAATTCTGAGATTCTGATGAAACCATTGGGAAAGAGAAATTCTTGGGGCGCCTGGGTGGCTCAGTTGGTTGGGCGACCGGCTTCGACTCAGGTCATGATCTCACTGTTCGTGAGTTTGAACCCTGCGTCGGGCTCTGTGCTGACAGCTCGGAGCCTGGAGCCTGCTTTGGATTCTGTGTCTCCCTCTCTCTCTGCCCCTCCCCTGTTGGCACTGTCTCTCTCTGTCTCTCAAAAATAAACATTAAAAAATGTTCAAAAAAAGAGAAAGAAGTTATTTTTCACGAGAATTGTTCGTTGTAGAGATACCGTAAGCCTTGAGATGCCAGACCACACAGAGGATTTGGCTAAAGACGGCACTAACACAGACGGAAATCGAACCAGGAGGTGGGGGATAAGGTGACCAACCTGTTTCGGTTTGCCTGGGACTTTAGCACTGAAGGTCCCCATCATGGGAAGCCCTCATTCCCTAGCAAACTAAGACTGCTGGTCACCTTATGGAGAAAGACATCAAGTTTTGGTATACTTTTTTAGTCTTATGGATTGAGCCATGTCTGACCGCTGAGTACATTTCTGTGACATTTAAACCATGATGTTTCCTTTTCTGCTTACGCCAGATCGAGTTGGTTTCTATCACTCGGAATTGAGAGGATCCTCATTAATACATGGGGCCAAATTCAAGGTTTCGAACCTTCTCACAGGAGCTTAGAGGGTTTTGTAAGAAAATGAGGGAAGGCAAGATACAGAATGTTACCAGAGAGGGGTTCAAGATTGTTGCTTTAATGCAAGTGTTGTAGGAATTCCAAGGCAAGGGATGTCCGGGAGGAGACTAGGTTTTAATAGGATTTTGAATAAAGTTCAAGATTGGAGTTGCACCAAGAAGGAGAGAGGTGGGGGCACCTGGCCGGCTCAGTCAGTTAAGCATCCGACTCTCGATTTTGGCTCAGGTCATGATCTCACTCACAGTTGATTTGTGAGATCGAGCCCCGCATTGGGCTCTGTGCTGACAGCTCAGAGCCTGCTTGGAATTCTCTCTCCCTCTCTCTCTCTCTCTGCCCCTCTCCTGCTCTCACTCTCTCTCCCCCTCTCAAAATAAATAAATAAATAAACATTAAAAAAAAAAAAAAGAAGGGGAAGGTGGAGGAAAAAGAGCTCACCGAACAGCAACAAAAACTCTTCAATGAAAAATACCGCTTCTCCCTAGGCAATAACAGCGATACAAACTGCATAAATCAATCCTACTTTGAGGTTCCTAGTTGAGGAAGGTAGTCACCAGGGTCTGTGAGCTGTTTTTAATTTTAACACACATCGATTATAAACCCGAACAGGCTGTCAGAAGGGGTGTGTGCCTTTGCTTTTGCATGGAATTCTACCAGCCCTTTCCCTCTGGGGGACAGTGCCACAGCCTGTGACCAATGAATGCTCAGTAGAAGCAGCGAACCATGAAGATAGGGTCTTTGAAAGACATCTGTGGAGGTGGGAGGGGTCTCAGAGGAAATCTTGGTGCTGAAAGGATTAAAGGCTCTTGAACCCCATATCTGGCCTGAGGTTTGTGAGATTTGGAATCAGATAGATTTGGACTCAAAATCACACATTAACTGTATGATCTTGGGTAAATTATTTGATGTTGCTGAGCTTAGTTTCCATACCGGTCAAATCGGGATATGGAGGCTGTGTTTTCCCATGGAGATCCAGTATGCCAAGCACTGTGCCTGGCCATAGCGAGAGTTCATCCTGAAGAACTTCAAAATGAAGAAGTTGATTCTACAATCTCTTTAAGCAGATCGATTCTTCTTGTGTGTCGCCAGGGATGGAGAGCTCACTATCTGACAAAGTGACTCAATCTGGGACAGCTCAGATGGCTCGAAATTCTCTCCTTACTTTGAGCCAACATTTGTCTCCTTGTAACTTCTCACTGATCCAAGTTATGCTCTCTGTAGTTATTTTAGCAAGTTTAAGTCTTTATTCCTTGTGACAGTCCTTCAATATTTGACAACAGCTTTCATGTCAACACCTTCTGGATGAATGTGGTGAGGATCCTGTGCAGTAATGATAATGTGAAGAGCTCAGCACAGTGTCTGATGTGTCAGAAGACCTCAGGAAATGGTAGCTCATCAGACTTCGGGCTAGAAAGCCCTGGGAGCAAATCTCAGCTCCACTACTTTCTAGACGTGAGACTCGGGGCAAGTTACTTAGTTACTTTTCACCTCGTTTTACGTCTCCGTACAACGGGGATAAAAGGCTACTTTATAGAGTTGCTTTGTATTAGTTGTAAGTGAAAGGCATTATCATAATTAATATAAGTGATTCCCTTACACCCCTAAATTTCCCACAGGATTCAGGAGAGACAGGAATCCTCACACTTTCTACAGGACTCGGAACCAAAGGGAACAAGCCCCAAATGAGGATGACGTGGGATTTGTAAAACGGTGGGTCCAACCCAGGGAAGAGATCATGGGAAGTCACAGAGTGTCTGGGCTAGAAAAGGACCAGGCTAGAGAGAAGCAAGAAGCAAGAAAGAAGGGCACTCTAGAAGGGCGGGAACCTTGACAAAGGGGTCTTATTAGCATATCTAACGTGATGGAGTTTTAACTTTTTTTTTTTTTTCTCAACGTTTTTATTTATTTTTGGGACAGAGAGAGACAGAGCATGAACGGGGGAGGGGCAGAGAGAGAGGGAGACACAGAATCGGAAACAGGCTCCAGGCTCTGAGCCATCAGCCCAGAGCCTGACGTGGGGCTCGAACTCACGGACCGCGAGATCGTGACCTGGCTGAAGTCGGACGCTTAACCGACTGCGCCACCCAGGCGCCCCAACATTTTTATAACAAATTGCAAGCAGTATACAAGGGTCGCTAGAAACTCTAGGGACAACACAGACTTGCACAAGGAAGAAAACATAAGCACCTTTTGAAGCGCACAATTCGATGAGTTTCGACAAACACATACACTTGTGTAAACACCACAATCAAGATGTACAACATTTCTCTCATCCCCCCAAATATCCCTCAGGCCCCTTTGTGGCAAATCCGCAGGCCCACCCACGTCCCAGGCCACCGCTGATCTGCTTCCTGTCACTGTAGAAGAGATTCGCCTTCTTCAGAAGGTCGTACAAGTGAAATCAGATAATATCTACCTTTTTAAGTCTGGCTTATTTTGCTCAGCCCATTGATTTTCAAGTTCAACTCAAAAATACATCCTGATACTGTCCGTATCAGTTGCTTTGATTGAGGCGGGCCATCCCGTTGCGTGAATACGCACAACTGTTTATTATGAATAAATCTGCTGCGAGCGTTCAAGTACGAGCCGTTGCGCAGGCAGAGGTCTTCCTTCATCCTGGGAAAATATCCAGGAGTGGAATGGCTAGATCAAATGACCTCTGTATGAGTAACTTTTATTTATTATTATTATTTTTTCTTCAAGTTTTTATTTAAACTCCAGTTAGCTATCATACGGTGTAATGAATAGTTTTCGGGTGTACAACATAGCGATTCAACACTTCCTGCAACACCCTGTGCTCGTCACCCCATCATCTATTTCACCCATCCTGTCGCCTACCTCCGTTCTGGTAACCATCAGTTCGTTCTCTCTAGTTAAGAGTCTGTTTCTCAGTTTGCTTCTCTCCCCCGCCCGCCCCTCCACGTTCCTTTGGTTTGTCTCTGACATTTATGGCTCCCTTTGCAAAACAATCAACGGCCAGGCTGTTTTCCAAAGTAATTGCCAACACTTGCTGAGGTCGACCTTTTTTTTTTTTTTTTATTTTATTAAAAAAAAAATTTTTTTTAACGTTTATTTATTTTTGGGACAGAGAGAGACAGAGCATGAATGGGGGAGGGGCAGAGAGAGAGGGAGACACAGAATCGGAAACAGGCTCCAGGCTCTGAGCCATCAGCCCAGAGCCCGACGCGGGGCTTGAACTCACGGACCGTGAGATCGTGACCTGAGCTGAAGTCGGACGCCCAACCGACTGAGCCACCCAGGCGCCCCCGAGTTGACCTTTTTCATTTTAGCTGTCCTGGTAGGTGTAGTGGTTCCCCACTGTGACATGACCTGTAATTTCCCCGGGGACTAAACCCAGTGACCATCTTCACATGTGTATTGCACATTCCCACATCTTCTACTGTGACGGTTTCTGTTTAAATATCTTGCTCGTTTTTACTGGGGTGTTTATTTTGTGCTTACGGAGTAGTAGAGGTGCCTTATAGAAAGAAGTCTTTTGGCTATCTATCTACCTAACCATCTATCTTTCGGTCTATCTACTTCTAGTCTGTGTATCACCATTCATTTTCTTACTAGTGTCTTTTGAAGAGTAACGAGGCTGCCGTAAAGCCTAACTTACTGACTTTTTACTTTATGGTTTGTTTTTTTGTACCCTCGCTAAGAAATTTGGCTACCCGAATATCGCGAAAATATCTCCTGCGCTTTCTCTCAGAAGCTGTAACTTTGTAGTTTTAGCTCTTCGACGTTGGTCTGGGATCCAGTGGACCGCGTTTTTGCGCACGGTGAGGCCAGGGTCAAGTTCTGTTCCCCACCGATGGAGGGCCAGTTGTTCCAGTGCCATTTGTTGAAAAGGTGATCCTTTCCCTCATTGAATTAACTTGCCCTCGTGCCAGAAACCAATCGCATGTAGATGTTCGTCTGTTTCCGGGCTGTCTTTTCGGTTCTATTGATCGATATATCCAGCTTCATGCCAGACCACGCTGCCACGTTCCCTGTAGTGTTATACGAAGGCTTAAATCAGATAGTGTGAGTCCTCCAACTTTGTCTTTCTCTTCAAAGTTGTTTCAGCTGGTCATAGGGAGGCAGCATGAAACATGTCTAGGGGTCACGGAGCCTCCTGGAAGAAAAAGGTTGGGAATCCCCTCTCTTTTTGAGGTTTAACGCCGTTAGAGTTTCACAAGTAGGAAGAGACAAGAGCCTAGAGAGCCACTCACCAGGATGGAAGGGAATTTCTCAGTGGTGGGTGACCTGAGTTCAGCTCAAAGGGGTCTGAGGGCTGGGCTGCTTCTAGCACAGCTCATGGCTGCAGCTAGAAAGCCCATCCAGCCTCAATGGCTCTGGCCCCGTGGAAATAAGGGCGGCATGACAGAGATACTGAGCTATTGGCTAAAGAGGCATTAGGGGAACAAGGAACCAGAGCCTAGAACTGTGTCTCTTAGTGGGGCCCTTAAGTGGTTCAGTCGGTCGTTTAACCGCTCTTGACTGAGGCTCGGGTCATGACCTCACACCGTGGGACTGAGCCTCACATCGGGCTCTGGGCCGTCAGTGTAGAGCCTGCATTAGGATTCTCTCTCTCCCTCTCTCTGCCCCGCCCCCGCTGATGCTCGTGCTCCGCTCTCTCTCAAAATAAATAAATCAACATTTTTAAAAATGGGTCTCTTAGAACAGCAAGCCACTGACTCTCAAACGTGCAAGGAGGAACTGGGCATTTTAAATGGCCCTGGGTGGAGAAAGATGTGGTGTACGAGCGGTGATAGTGACAGTTTTATCAAAATAACCTTCCAAATGTCAACTGTCCCACGGTAATGCTGTTTGAAAAATTGGTCGCTCGAGAAATACAGGGATAATTTTGTATACGCAATCTGTTGACGCAGTAGACGCTTTCCGGGAAGAATGAACGGGCGAGTGAATGAGTGAACGAATGCATGCGTGCAGACGACGATGAGACAAGACGTTTTCCAAATATGGTTAGATCTCTATTGCTTATGTTTGGAATATCTAGCAAAATGTAAAAGAGAGGATAGGGACCTGCAATTTAATTTTAATCATTTCAGTTAAAATTGCTGGGCTCCTAAAGCAAGCTTTTGGAACACAAAGCGTTCCTCTCAGGATTAAGTGGCACTAAAACCTACTTACTCAAGATGTCCAGAGAGGGGCGCCTGGGTGGCTCAGTCGGTTAAGCTTCCCACTTCCGCTCAGGTCACGATCTCGCAGTTTGTGAGTTCGAGCCCCACGTCGGGCTCTGTGCTGACAGCTCAGAGCCTGGAGCCTGCTTCAGATTCTGTGTCCCCATCTCTCTCTCTCTGCCCCTCCCCGGCTCACACTCTGACTCTCTCTCTAAAAAATAAACATCGAAAAAAATGTAAAAAAAAAAAAAAAAAAAAAGATGCCCAGAGAAAGACATTTAGCTCAACCCCTGCATCCTGAGAAAGGACTGTGGTTATTAATATAAATATAAGTCCTTAAACATGAATTAATTTGTCCCACATGGTTTTGCTGGAGCCCTAATGGTGAGGCAAATGTTATCCACTTTTATTTAAAATGCCTGTCAATCGTGACCCCCCATGACATAAGTTGCATCTTGAGGCTCTGGGACACAAATAGCTCTGTTCGGTGACCCTGGCAGTCTTGTCTTCAAAACAGGAAACCCCAGTGGGAGCATTTCTCTACTTCTTTTCTTTTTCCAATACAATTCGATGATATTTACTGAGTGGCTACTTCATCCCAGGATCTGATGGCTGGAGTCACAGAGAGGGGCTGATTCATGGACCCTGCTCTCAGGGACTCACAGTCTAATGGGGAGACGGAGATATACCCAAGGATCCACAAATTGTACGAAGCGCAAAGAGAGGATGTGCAGAACGTCTTGGGAACAGACAGAGGAGCAGCTCATATTTGCAATCGAGGAAGGCTTCATGAGAAGACAATACATGAAGTAGATCTTTTTTTTTGTTTTAGAAAAGTTTTTTAGCGTTTATTCATTATTGAGAGACACACAGAGACAGCATGAGCATGGGAGGGGCAGAGAGAGGAGGAGACACAGAATCCGAAGCTGACTCCAGGCTCTGAGCTGTCAGCACAGAGCCCGACACGGGGCTTGAATGAACTCACAAGCCGTGAGATCATGACCTGAGCCGAAGTCGGACGCTTAGCCGACTGAGCCACCCAGGCACCCCTACACCTGAGGTAGATCTTGAGGGATGAATGGGGCTTTTAACAAAGAAGAGGAAGAAGAGGCATTTCAAACTCATGGAACAATAGATATAAAGGTGTAGAAATGCGGACGAGGTTGTAGAAATCTTGGGACACTGTGTGGTGTCAGTTAAGGGCTGGGAGGCCCTGCTGACATCTGGGTGACTTGAGGGGAAGACTCGGGTGCCAACTCTGAGAAAAAAAATTAAAACTTCAACGTGGGGTTAACAGAATCAGCTTCTCTGGTTCCAGGTTGTTTCTAGGAAAATCTATCTCCAAATAGGGCGTGGGGCCCACTTCCCAGACTGGTGATCAATAGAAGGGCACATAGTGAGGTTTTTGTAAGAGGACGCTTGTCTTTTGTCCTTGTTTTTTCTGTAACAGAGTCTCGAACACTTGAGATGCTTGGTTTCAAGGAGGCACATTTTGCATTCATCTTGAATGTTTTAGATGCAAGCGACAGAAAGCCAATTCAAACAACCTTTTGTCTGCAAGAGGTGGAGGTCACTGAGAGCCATCTTAGATGCTGCTCACAACGCCCATGGACTATATCCAAGAGAGAACGTCCAAGCTGCACATCAGGACGACGACCGACTCGCTTTTTGGTGCCAGCAGGAGCCCAAATATGGACACCAGGAGGTGGGGAAGCTTGGAGGTCACTCCAGAGTATGTGAGTACAACATGTTTTCTCAGTGGGAAAGAAACAGAGGGAAACCAACAAGGAATGAAAGAAAAAAATTCAAGTATCTATGCCCTCTGGGAGACCTCCCCGGGCTCCGCCTTCCTCCTTTAGGGAGATGGCTAGCTCTTTCCGGGGGCCCACAACCCTTGTGCTTGTCGTGGCCCCGGTGGAGGTGGAGGGCAGCTGTCTCCCTGTGTTAGAGGGTCTGTTCTGATGTGCCTCCACCATCAGACTGTAAGCTCCTAGAGGGCGAGCACTGTGCCAGCCCAGAACATAGTAGTGAACAAAGACGGGCAAGGTCTCATTCCCCATGGAATCGCAGTCTGATGGGAGACGAAGGCATTAATGCAATCATTACAAAACAATTGACTGTGTAAACTGAGGTAAGTGCCATGAACCCCAAGTTCAGGTGCAATAAAACAGCACTTAGCAAATGCTTGTTACAGACGGGAATGAAATAAAGACAGAATCATTTAAAAAGTATTTTTGTTTAGCTTTCTTCATTGAATATGAATTCTTTGCACATGGAGGTTGTTGCCTAACTGCATATAGTCCATATAATTTGAGCTCAGTAAGCAGTTGAGAATTTGACTTGGCCTATTATTTAATTATTAGGATTGTTATTTGCAGCATGCGTTTGAGGATTTGTTGTTGTTGTTGTTATTGTTGTAAGTGGCAGAATTCCAGGTCAGACAAGTTTCAGTATAAAAGGGAATTTATTGTTTCTTCTCGCTGATAATTGGCAAGTCCAGGGCTGGCACTGGTTTGAGGTCGCGGGGTCCTTATGTCCTTAGAACTTGACGGCTCTCTATGTCTTGAATCTGCTTTCTAAGAAGGCTCAGACAGGCTCTCTTCTAGGTGATGACAAAGGTGGCCACCAGCATTTGCAAGCTTAGTAACTGGAACGCACGGGGAGCAACGCTTTCCTGAAACCTCCAGCGAAATCCCAATGTCGATTCCCATTGGTCTGGCTTGGCTATCTGCTCTCACCTAAAATCCACAACTTTAGCCAAGGGGGATACAGGATCACCTTGGCCAGGCCTGGGTCAGGTGGCCACACTGAGTGCCAGGGATGGATCGGCTCCCCAGCCCCACCCTGCACCCCAACTCCTAGACAGAGGGAAGGTCAGAAGTGGTGTTGTGGAGAGATAACCAGAATGTCAAACATATCTGCTCACCTTCACGGAGATGAAAAAGAGTAGAGCTCTTTAGATTTCAAAATCCAGGGCTCAAAAACCACTTTTGCATAAACAGACAAAAGAAAAGCCTCTCTGCTCTGATTGTAGAGTCGAGTCTCATGTTCCACAAAAGATCTAAAAATGAAGACTGAGTTGGATCGCTACATTTTATAACCTGCCATTTCCAGACAATGGATAAGTAGTAATTATTTCTCCCACAATCCCTTAAAAGGCGAATAGTGTTATTCAAATAAATCTCTCGCAGATTTGAAAACAGAGAGGTTGTGACATCTACGGCAGAGACTAAGACTGGCGTTAATGGTTTCTTTAGAAGTTCTGGAGTCATAAAAACCCGAGTTGAGGCCTTTGTTCCATCTCTAACGGGCTGTATGGCATAGTCAAGTCATCTCATCTTTTTGGGCACTGTGGAAAGCTCTCTCAGAGGCCTCTAACGAGCGCTGAAACCTATTCATAAAGTGTAAAACTGACAGGCAATTCATTTCATTTCTTCAGCCAGCCAGTCACATTGCGTGTCCCTGGGGGGGGGGGGCGGGGGGGGGGGGGGGGGGGGGGGCTCTGAGGAGGGAGGAGCTGATTCTCCGAGTGGGTGTGAAGGCTGGTTCGTGGAGCCATAGAAAAGGCTTCAAAGCGGATTGGGTCCACACCAAGAGAAAGGTGAGAGAGGCACAGGGCACAGACGTGGAGGCAGGTGCCCGCTCGGTAAAGCTGGTGGCCCTTCTCTGTGAGTGGCCCACCGCAGCCATGTTTCACAGCGTGTGGGCCCCCTCTCCGCCTGGCCACAGCTGATTGGGCCAGAGGGGACAGCTGACCCAGGAGGCACACTCCATTGGCTGAATAGAGCCAATCAGATTCTCTCCTGGGAACTTGGAATTGGGAGAGCGGGTCAGAGGGGAGCGAGTGCTGGACCCTTTAAGGTTTTATCCACTTGTGGGTCAGACTGCGTGGAGGCAGCCCTCTGGAACCTTCTACAAAGTTGATTAGAGACTGCAGATTTGTGGAGAAACCTGGAGAATGAGAGTGAAGAGAAAAGCAGAGTGAGAGATGGGTGGGAAGGGAGTGTCCCTCTTACAATAAATCGCCTTTAACTAATGCTTCGGGGTTTTTTTGTTCTTTTACTTTGTTCATTAACAGGCACTCCAGTGCCAGGACACTCGCACAAGCCAAGTCCTGGAGATGCTCTTCCTTAATTTTTGCTACTCTTCGCCCCTCCGTTTACTTCGTTCCTTCAGTTCTCTCCTCCTTGCTGCTCACAGAGCCAGTTTTCTGATCTTCTCTAACAGTTTTGGGGCTTTTCCTGAAGTAGCAAAGAGTAGCTTTCTGGTGCCTGCCTTACCATCGCCGTCACCACCACCTTAGTTTACAAGGTCAGGAGTAAAAAAGATCACATTTCTTTATTTTCTTTAAGCTAAATTCAGGCTGATTGGGAATCTCTATCTACCCGCTTAGTGGGAAATTTAACCTCAGTCACTACTGGGTCAGGGATCATCCAGGCTGTTGTTCCTGCGTGAGGCCCTGACCTCCCGAGGTGCCACCAGCCTCCTACATCGCCCGTCACGACTTGTTCCGTCTACGAGGAACCCTTGCCCACTTTAGAAGCATTGCCTTCTCTCTCCTCTCCCTGCACAATCTCCTTAATGGGTACCTCTTCTGGAAAACAAAGAAGGCAGTTCCTGGAGGAGAAATACAGGAGTGAAAAAGAACAAGTATATAAGTTATTATGCCACTCAGATAACTTTGCTTGAATAGTTAGTTGAGCACTTACCACAGTTCAAACATTGTTCTAAGAGGTTTTTTTCCCTTTAGTTTAAAAAAGAATTTTTTTTTAACATTTATTCATTTTTGAAAGGCAGAGAGAGACAGAGCACAAACGAGGGAGGGCTAGAGAGAGAGGGAGACACAGAATCCGAAGCGGGCTCCAGGTTGCAAGCTGTCAGCAGAGAACCCCACATGGGGCTGGAACTCATGGACCGCGAGATCATGACCTGAGCCGAAGTCAGCTAATTAACCAACTGAGCCACCAGGCGCCCCTTTTCCCCTTCAATTTTTTTCAATGTTTTTTATTTATTTTTGGGACAGAGAGAGACAGAGCATGAACGGGGGAGGGGCAGAGAGAGAGGGAGACACAGCATCGGAAACAGGCTCCAGGCTCCGAGCCATCAGCCCAGAGCCCGACGCGGGGCTTGAACTCACGGACTGCGAGATCGTGACCTGGCTGAAGTCGGACGCTTAACCGACTGCGCCACCCAGGCGCCCCCCCCTTCAATTTTTAACAAAATTGTAGTGCCATATATATTTATATATGTGTGTGTGTGTGTGTGTGTATGTGTATATATTGTATATATACATATATACATATATATACATATATATGTATATTGTAGTGCCATATATATATAAATTATTTAGTGTCATATATATATATATTATTTATTTATTTATATATTTATACTGTAATATGCTGGATCTACTGTAATATTATCTCCATTATAGATGAGGGCATTAAGTCTTAGGGACGTTAGTTAGTATTCCCAAAGTCACCCACGAGGATGTGACAGTGCAGGCATCCCCATATGGCGTCAGTGTGATCCTGGCGTCTTCATCCTTGCCCGCTCCCTAGTCAACCCAACGGAAGGACATCATAGAAGTGGCTGTCGCCTCTGTAGACCCGAGGTATGTGAGCCCTCTGAATAAGATGCTCCTTACAAGCTCCGTTTCCTCGATCTGTTGGTGCCATTTCCGGGGCCATTCAGAGAATTTGAAATTAGAAGAGAGGGAAGCTTTAGATCTCGAAAGGCCACTGTGTCTAACTTGGGGCGATGCTTGCCCGTCTGGAGAGTAATAGCAGAGGATGTTTTGTCAGTGTTCCATTAGGAAAGGTCAAAGTCCCGAAGTGAGGTCTAGAGAGAGCATCCGAACATGAAGCTTGACACGGGCCTGGGGTCAATGTGCTGAGAAGGCCGGCCAGCCTGGTAGGCTTGTCATAAACCAGTGGTAAAAGATTATGATGTGTATTTTCTCCAGGGAGACACGGTTGATGAGATGAAGGGACTCCCGTAATGTGACTGGAGGTGGCATCTTGGATCAGAAGTCATATCAGGATCTCAGTTGTGGGCCACGGGTGGGACGACCTACAGGGCGAGAACACCATTATGGACCGAACGTTTTGCAATCCCCCCAAATTCACATGTTGAAGCCCTAATCTCCAGCGTGATGATATTTGGAGGGGGGGCTTTGGGGAAGGAATTAGGTCACGAGAGTAGAGTCTTCATGAGTGCGATTAGTGCCCTCGTGAGACGTGGGAGAGATGATCTCTTGGTCTGTAAGAACACAGCGAGAAAGTGGCCCTCTACATGCCAAGAACTAAGCCTTCGCCTGGAACCGAATCAGCCAACCGCTTGATCTTGGACTTCCCAGCCTTGAGAAGTGTGACGAATAAATTTCTGGTGTGGAAGCCACCCAGCTATTTTTGTACAGTAGTCCGAGATGACTAAGACAGATATGTTGGAGTTGACCCTGACACAGACAGCATTGACCGGGAGCGTCCACAGAGCCAATAATGAGGGGCCAGCTGGCAAAGTTTGGGCAGCGTGTAGCACAGGACTGATTCTTTCTCTCCCTGTTTTAATTCAAAATACCCTGAGATCCTGCTGCTACATGATGGATGGTGCCCAGTCCCTGCTGTCGTGGAGTTTCCAGAGGCTTGGAGAGGCTCCTCCCATCCATGTGTCCCTGTGAGGTTCTTGTGTTGATTCGACCCAACCTTGCCCACCTAGCCCTGGTGAGGCAGGGCTACGACCGTGGTCCCGAGTCACCAGCATGTGAGGGCTGCACTCAGTTCAAGTTCAAGTTCAAGCTATGGACTTGCTTTCCAGGTTGAGACCTTGGCCCGTAGCTCCCAGCTGAGCACAGGGTAGAGGCCCAGGAAATGGTTTTTTGAACTGAACTGGGAAGGAAGGGGGACAGACAAATTCTTCTACCAATGGCTTCTTTGGAGTACCATCCTTGCCAAACTGAATAGGTGGGTCTGTCAGGATAAACCCTGGCCGTACCTCTATTAAAATAAAAAGCTGACAAAAATCTCTGCTTTTCTTTTCGTGTTTACAGGAGGGCCAATAAATTTGATTTTTTTTTTTTTTTTTTTTACAATATTGCTTTGTTCCTCCCCATTTCCGTATTGAGAGGACAAATCACATGGGTTTGCCAGGAAAGGGACAGAAATCTAGGATTCATGGGGCCCAGTTCATAGCAGCAAACGGAGGCTGGAAAAAGTTGTTTGTGTGAATGCATGTGAGGGTCTCTTCCAACCACCTCCCTCCCTTCCCTCTTCTCTGCATCCCTCAGCTGCCTGCTTTCCTTCTTTCCAGAATATACTGAGAAGGCACTCTAAGGTGGGTCTTGTTGCTGGCTATGGGTACAAACGTGAATATGATTCAGTGCCTGTATCACTGGGGTTTTTAACCCCCTAGGAGTCTATTGGTAGAATCCAGGGAATCTTCGAAGCTTTATGGGGAAAATACACCTTTATTTTTCTTACCTTCTAACCTTCTACCTGAAATTCAGCGTTCCCTTCCACTAGGGATGTTATATACCCGTGACTCTGTCGTTAATGAAAATCACAGATATTTTCTTATTGATTCCTGCCAACGTCTCAAAATAATATTTATTCTTGCCATTCTGTCTGCACCCTGTGTCCACAACGTGCAACTTTTTGCAGGTTGGAGAAAGGGGTGATGTTCTCAAGCGGTGCCCCTGGGATAAGGTTTGAGGAAGGAGATTCCTGAGAAACACTGGGTGCGGACTTCGAGAGGGAGGAAGCAAGAGGGGGAAGGACAGAGAGACAGCCAGGCACAGAGGCACAGGGACAGGCACAGCGAAGGGGAAGATGTAAGTTGGGCAGAGATTCACTAAAGAGAAGGGAGACAACAGAGAGAACACCCAGAGGGACTGGCCTGGAGCCCAGGGAATGGCCTCGTTGGAGCCCGGACTCTATTCCCTGTTGGTTTGTGGTTGTGCAAGTTACTCCCCGCTCAGAACGTCAGTTTCTGCCTTAGTTTGCTAGGCCTAGCCACAACAAAGTGCCTCAAGCTGGGTGGCCTCAATGAGGAGGCTTGATTGTCTCACAGTCCTAGAGGCCACGCGTCCTAGATCAAGGTGTTAGCAAGGTTGGATCCCCCTGAGGGTGTGAGGGAAGGAGGAGCTCCAGGCCTCTCTCCTTGGTTTGTAGAAGGCTGTTTTCTCCCTGACTTTTCACACCGTCTCCCCTCCCTCTCTGCATGTCTGTGGCCAAATTTCCCCCTTGTGAGAAGGACGCCATTCACACTGGAATAGAGCCCACCCTACTGACCTCATTTTAACTCGATTACTTCTGTAAAGCCCCAGACGAGGTCGCATTCTGAGGTACTGGGGGTTAGGACTCCAACGTATCTTTTTAGGGGTCCCTAATGATTTCCTCATCTTACTTTGGGGTGACGGTTCACGTCCCCGCCCCCCCCCCCCAGAGATATTGGGAGGATTGCAAAATTGAACATGCGTTCCTTGTTTGGTGAAACCCTCCGGGAAGGGTAGCTCCTATCACTACGCTATTCCTAAGGACTGGAGGCGACAGGGGGACAGCAAAGATGGGGATAGGAGAGTGAGAAGAGGGAGGAAAAGCACGTTTGGGGCTTAGCCAAGAGAAGTAACCAGCTGAGGCGCCAGGCTTCCTGGGGGGGAAGGAGCATAATTCTTCATTGAAAACGACCGAGCGCCCTCTCCATCTGGGGTGTTCTCTCAGTGTGGGCGAGGGTGCCAAGGGCCTCCCCAGGCCTGCAGGAGCCAAACAGGCTTCGCTTGGTTGTGGCCGCAAGGGGTGGGTGCTGCGTGACCGGGGTGGTGGTGGGAACCTGGGCATCCCACCGGGTGCGATGCTAAGTGAGGAGGAGGAAGCCTGTCTCTTGGGGCAAAATAGGGCCTGTGACCAGACTCTCAGGAAATACGAAATTTGACCAAAAAGAACTCACTGTGCTAGCAACCAGCCACGCAGGACTGACGACATAGCACGTGGACACGAGGAGGGTGCTGGGAGCACACGAGGTCTGGGCTGGCCTGCTCACGGCCGCATCCTTGACGCCTAGAACACAGAGAGGGCGCTCACTCAATATCTGCCGAATGAACACACCATGAGTGCTCAGCGAGAGCCTGAATAGACAAAGACCAGGAGCCAGACCACATACGACGACAGGGCTGTGACCCACAACCTCCGCGGGAGCCGGTTCGAGAAGCCAACCCGAACCACCTGTGCACATCTTCCCAGAACGGTCAGGACTGGATCAATGATCGCCAGTTTCCCTATTTTCAGACCCCATTTCCCACCCAGGACCGGCCAGAGAACGCCGAATATGCTCCCCAAACCGATCGCACGAGGGACCCGGCTTCTAGGGAGCTCCCTTCCAGCTTCCACTGACGTCCTGTGAGCAGAGAATGCCTGAAGCCTTCCGTTTTTCCCACGATGAAGCTTTTCCACTTCCCTGTCTGCCTTTGGGTCTCTGCCAAACGCAAGTGGTGGTGGCTGAGGCCTGAATACATAGCCTCTGTTTGTTCCCATTGGGACGATCTGTGTTTATTTCACGGGAATGGCATTTATCCATCGCTCCTCCTCTCCCTCTGCTGGCTGCGCGTGTCTAAACAGTTGTGATCGCCCCCCACCCCCCAGCAGTGAATTCGCACAGCAGTCCTCAGAGCAGGTGACATCACTGCCATTTTCCTTCTGACACTGAGGCTCAGAGAGGTGAAGGAACTTGCCGCACGCTAAAATCCAGGGACACTGGACTCCAATGCCCTGTGCGCTTTCCCCGGCTTGATCTAAGACCCTCGTGCCATATTGCTTTCCGCACGGAGTTCCCAGTAGTTTTCTTTCAGCTCTTCCCAGCCCCCTCTCATCTCCACAGTGCCAACATAGACGAGCTTAAAATAACCATAGCATTTGTCCTTGGGGAGGTCTGACTAATGTCCCCAGATTGGGTGGATGCATCTGAGCCCTTGGCCACCTCTGTGGTGTGAAATGGGTAGAGATATTTTAGGCAGCCACAGGTTACTTCCAGAGGCATTCTGGCCAGGTAAGTAGTATGGAATTGATTAATTTGATTCCTTCATTCGTTGCTTGCTGGGCACTGGCTGTGTGCCGGGCCCTGTCCTGAGCGTGAGACACTTGAAGTCTGCAAAGTGTGGCCAACAGGCCTCCTGAAGCAGAATCCTGGGTCCCACCTCGGACGTTCTGAGTCAGAACGTCAGTCCGACGTCTGAGCAGAGGTCAGAAACTTCTGCTGGGAAGGCCTAAAAAGCTCTCAGGGGATTGATACGCTCTCGAAAGCTAGACAGCCGTTGGCCACAGGAACGGGCCAGTTGAGAGGCCCACACTGAATTACTCACCCAAGGTCATCCGACTAGTAAGTGGAGAGAGTTAACTCTGAATCAGTTAGGTTGGCCTGGGTCCCTCCTTACTCTACCAGACTCTGCCCAGATACACCTGGCTCTCCTCGTGCCTCCCTGTCTGCGCAGAAGGTTTCTGCCATCTGGAAAGGCCTTCCCTCCGTCCTCCGCTTGGTAACTTCATATTATCCTCTAATATCTATCTCTAATATCCCCTTCTCCAGGAAACCGTCCCTGATTGCACCCCACGTTCCTCGCCCCAGTAGCAAATGCTCGTGGTATTTTATGCGACTTTCTTTTCGAAATGGACCTATTCTAACCTCATGTTCTTCCAAAGCCTCAAGACAAGAGACGTCGTGCTGCAAAGGGAGGCGCAAGACCGCTCTGCAGGATTTGCAGAAGAGGTGGTCAGAACCCGGTTCTGCCTCTGTTAACCCTTCACTCCCAGCAAAGGTAGAACGCGTTTAGGAGTTAACTAGGTTCTGTCTGGTGACTGAGTGAGCTCAAGGCTGAGATCACCGGGGCTGTGGAATAAGGTCTGCACTCCCCACCCCAACAGGCCAAAGACATGGGGTTGCCCCACACTCTGCCCTAGAGGATCCCCAGGAAGGGTGAGGTGAGCTCAGTCAAAGCTGAGGGTGGACCCCTGCCTGGGAGTGAGGGCTGAGTTGTAATGTGTGGCAGGAATCATGGCATTTGCCCCGTCAAGGGAATTACAGGACAGAGCTTGCTAACAGTGGGTGTCTCCAAAGAACCCGTAAGGACTATCCGTAAAAAACAATACAAGGGGTGGGGCGCCTGGGTGGCTCAGTGGGTCAAGCCTCCGACTCTTGATTTTGGCTCAGGTCACGATCTCATGGTTTGTGGGATCGAGCCCTGCATTGGGCTCTGTGCTGACCGTGCAGAGCCTGGTTTGGATTCTCTCTCTCCCTCTCTTTCTGCCCCTCTCTTCCTTGCTTTCTCTCTCTCTCTCTCAAAAATAATTAAAAAATAATACAAGGGGATTTAAGGCTAGATTGGGACAAGACAAGTAAAATCTTTGCTGTTCCCACTGTCCTCCTTCTGCCCCCAAGCCCCAGCCCCAGAAGGCTCAGTTGGGTGAAATAAGAGAACAGCATAATGGTTACTAGACCAACCATGTGCCGGGGACCACATTGAGCTCTGCACGCACATCGTTTCTTGTTTCCCTTATTTCACAGAAGAGGAAGTCGAGGCATGAAGGCGTAAAGTCATTTCTCCTGGGATTAAAACTACTCATAGAGAACTATTATACCAGACACTTCACATCCCAAGTTTGTGGTTTCTAGCCAGTGGTCAATGCAACTGCCCAAGCAAGAGGTCCTTGACCTCCCATAAGCCACAGTGGTCCTTAGCGTTTGGGAGATCATGAGCTTTTTGGACCATCTGATTCCAGCTACAAGCTCTCCCCCATAAAAATGCTCTCTCTCTCTCTCTCTCTCTCTCTCTCTCTCTCACACACACACACACACACACACACATACACACGCACACACAGTGTTGCATTTACAAGACCTCCTGAGCTGGAGTGCTGAGAACAGATGGGCTCCAAAGTTATCCTTCCCTCCCTGAGCAGGATTTGGATTCACATTAACAGGTTCTGAAGCCGAGCAATCCCATTCCTTCCCATCGTCTAAAGGGGGTTTCGTCCCATTTTACAGATGAAGAAATGGAGGCTGGGAGGGGTGAAAGTCCTCACCCAAGGTCACACCTTGACTCAGTGGGGGAGCCTCGATACTAAGCCACCTGTGTGATTGCAGAGACCGCCTCCAGGTGCCTGGGAAGTGAGAACCAGTGACCTAGGGGCCAGGGAGAGCGTTACGGGGTGGCGGGGTGGGGCGGAGTGATTAGGATGCTTCGTCATTTTTGCGGTTGGCTGCACCCATGCCTCGTGCCTCTGATAGCTCCTGGAACACTATTCTTCTTCACGAAAGCTTGCCGTAGCAAGACGTACTTGGCAAATTACTGCCAAAGGAGTTTGTTCCATTACGTTGTCAAAACCACTGAGGGTCTGGAAAAGTCCTAGCCCCGGCTGGAGATGTTAGCGCTATGTCTCCCAGGGCAAAGAGAGCATCAGAACGTCAAATAAATCCACTAAATGTGGGAGTCAGGTGGGGGGTGGGGTGGGGAGGTTGCAACCATACCTCCCACTCGGAGTGGGGGCAGCTAGGCTCCCCTCTCTCTCTTCCCACCCTCCTCATCCTGCCCCACCTCTTTTTCCTTCTTTGCCAAATTGTGACCACATGAGTATTTATGGAATGTTTACTATGTCTCAAACCCTGGCCTCACTCATAATAATGATCCCAGCTATCAGTGACCATGACTGCAGGCCAGGTGCTCTACACACATTATTTCCTTCAATCCTCAAGAACCCCAAGTTCAAGTAGTTTCCTCTCTCGCTCATGCCCTGTATTTCTTTTTAATTTCCTACATCATTCTTCCCTTTCATCACAGTGTTTTAAGTAGACAGTGATGGAATTAGGATTGGGCTTTGTGACTGGGGCAGGATGCTCTGGGGTCTGGGGATCAGCTTTGAAAGGGAGGCACAGGCTTGTCTAGTGAGACTCTGAGCTGACTACTGCACCCCTATGGGCAAGTCCGGGGCTAGCTGAGTCTCATTTCATTTCTCAGTAATGAGGGGACTCATGGTTCCCTCCACACAGGGTTGTGTGGGCATCAAAGGAGCTGATAATGTGCGCAAAGGAGCTGATAACGTGTGCAATAGCGGTCTGCGTTCAGTCCTTGCCTCCCTCTCCTCTTCTTTCTCTCAACCCTCGGCCAATAGACTTACTTCCTGCCTTCCAGGGTTTTCTGGAAACCCTGCAGAGCCACAGTGCTCAATTGTGGCTCCAGGCCCAACCCAGGTTCAGTGAGTGATGCGGCCCACAGTGACACAGAAGCAATGTGGTAACATTGCCTTGGGCCCAGCCGTCCAGCCTGGCTCCCGACTGGCGCTGGCCAGGGTCATTGCAGACTCAGCATATACCTGTTGGAGGTGTCCGAAGCAGAAAGCCACACCATGGGATTCCGGAAGGTTCTGCACGGCAAGCAAACACCTCTGGCCTTCCTTAAAGTGTTTTCATTCTCATGTACCATGAGTTGCTCATGGCCAATTTCCTTACACACCTGCCAGGAGTCTTTCCTTACACTCATGTATGTTTTCTCTGGTTCCCAAATGTGCCAGGGTCCCGCCCTTCTTCCTGCGTTGCCATCCATATTCCCCTCCGTCCCCATGTTTCTGCTCCCTCTCTGAGTCTTCCCATCCCCCATGTCTCCGGGATGCTTCCACCCCCTGCTCCCCTGCAACGGGGAGGATGGGGGAATTCCTGCTCCCCTCCCGTGCTCTCTCCCATCACCCTGCCCTTTTCTCACCTAGTCTCGGATCCCAATGACAATGACAAAGGTATGCTGCGATCCCTTGTATAAAGTCTCCTTCATCCTCTGCCTCTCATAGTGCCGGGCTCTGACCACATCAAGAGTTTGTGTCAGAACATCAATCCCAACACCTCCTTCACTGAGAAGGTCTTGCTGGGGAGAACCTATTTGCTGGCCTCCGCAGTGCACATAAGGAAGCCCCAGGCCACAGCGGGTGGCATGGATGGGGGGGGGCTTCACGAACCCACTCCGAGTAGCGTAGCCCCAGACCACAAACTGGTGTAGCTGCTGGTAAGGGTTCAGTTACTGGAGCTGTACTCCCTGGGTTCAAGTTCCGGCTTTGCTATTCACCACGTAATTTTGGCAAGACTGCTTAATCTCCCTGTGCCTCTATGTCCTCTCTGTCAAATGGGCCTGGTAATATTTACCTTCCTCATAGCTTTGTTGGGAGTATTAAATGCGCCCTCAAGCATGACATGCTTAGAACAGTGCCTGGCAGATAGCTGGTGCTCTGCGCTTTTGATGTTATTGCAGAAGCTCTGGAAGACCAGGAATGACATCCGCTAATGTGCCCGGCAAGTTGTAGATGCTCAGTTAGCATCTGTCTGATCAGCAGATAAGTGAGCGCCTCGTTGGCTAGATCTACCAAAGCGCGGACTATCCCCAATGTCAAGTTCTTGCACTGGCGTCGATCTGGGTGTCGCTGCCAACCCAGGTCATAAAACCCAAAGCCCTATTTCCCTTGGATGGCTCCATTTTCCTTGCGAGGGAGGACTGGGAATAATAGCAGCACCTACCCCATCAGGTTGTTGTGATTACCCAGTCAACACAACGTGACCCCCGCGTAGGTAATTCTACTTTATTTCTATATTATCAAGGAGAAGACTGAGTCGAACGAGCTTAAACCAAACTTCCCGGTGGCTACAGCCTTGGGGACCCTTCCCGACCGGGCTCCTCTCTGCTCCTCCAGCCTTCCCGAGAATGCTGATGTCTGCCGTCCTCCTCACCATCGCTGAGGCCGGTGCGCTCTTTCAGGTCTCCGGGGGGTTTTTCCCATTCTGTTCCCTGCCCCTGGGATACCCTCTCCCTTTTCTTTGTCTGGAGAACACAGCTACGTTATTGAAACCTCACCCAAACACGACCCTGAAGTGCTTCTCTGTCTTCCTCTCCCCGTTGGCACTTATTCCTTCCTCCTCGGTAGCCCTTGGACGGTTCTTCCCGCGCCGTGATTATTATTCATGTTCCAGCCTTGTGCTTCCTGGCCTGAAAGTTCCTCTGGGAGAGGGATCGCGTCCTATTCCGTCTGTGCCCCCAACACCAAACGCAAAGACAGGCGCATATAAAGCGCTTGCGAAAGGGTCGATGAACATACGGGTTAATCGATCCTCCCACATTCAAGCACGAGACACAGAAAATTCATATGATGATGAGACCGTCACTCAATACCTGAAATAAAAAGACAAAACTGAATTTACGGCTTATTGTAGTGAGGGACGGCCATGCTGGAGGGGCAGTCTCTTTGCACACAGCAGATGGCCCTGATGACTCTGTCCGGGGCCTTGGGGAAGCATTGAGTGCAGGGATTGGTGGATTTTCAGAAGCCTAAGCAGGTTGATATTGTCTACAGCGAAGTAGTTACCTGAGTTTGACTGTTGTTGGTTGGTTGTTCTCACAGACATTTTCCGGCGTGGGTTTGTCCCTGTTTGGCGGAAGCAAGGGGTTGACATTGACTGGTTGCAAAAGCAGGTTCACTGAGGACGCTGTCATCGATCTGTTGAACGAATTTGAAATCTGTTCCTTTGGCTACTTGTTACCATGGCTACAGAAAAATCTCTATTCCCCTAAGTTTCTGGAAACTTTTTTTTTTTCCCTCAGAGAATGCATTTATGGCCCAATGGATGATATTCATAGTTTTCTTTAATGCACATAACTTTGATGGGCTCTAGATTTCTCAAATTCAGGTAACAAACAGAAACAAACTCTGTCATAATCATCAAATCAAACTTCCACATCAGCATTTATATATTCAGTGTTTCCAAGAAGTTCAGTTCCAATGTTTCCCCAAGTTAGCAACTTCTTAGAATCAACCTCCAAGTGTTATTTGTAGCTTTGACAATTTGTTTCATGCTGTTGGCAGGTCACGAATAGAAACAGGGTGCTTGGAGTCTTTACTTTCAGGGAAATACTCAGACTCAGTTGCTTTTTTTAAAATAAATAAACATCATTTAAGAAAGCCTTGGGGGAATTTCATATAAAATGTGACTTGGACCAGAAATAAGTAATTATTTTATTCTGAGTCAGTCTGCTTTTGCCCCACTGGCTGGGAACATTCCCCAAATTCCCCGGGCCGGGCTTGTGTGGGGAGAAAGGATGACAGAAGGGCCCTGTGATGGGTGGCAGCCCGCATGACCACAGAGCATGTGGGGCTTTTCCTGAGGCCACCTTCTATTGCAGGGAGTATGGCCGGAGTCATCAAAGCTGAGTCCGCAAACAAAGCGCAGTTAAGTGAAGGTCCTCATACTCCAGTCAGAATGAGACCCTGACTCCAGAATGAAGCTTCTTTTTATTAGGATAATTGCTAACGACTACGTGCATAAAGTCAGCTAAGCAAGTACGTTAATCAACCTGATGGTTTAGCTTTTCAAGGTTGAATTTCGAGTTAATTGGTGTCTCTACCACTAGGAAGGGTCAGGCGTGGAGGAGGATCGGGGGGCTCCTTTTCAGTCTTCTTTTCGGCTCCCTCCCAAACCTTCTCCAACCCTCTAAGCTAGAGTGCCACGCGGCCCTGTTTTGGGCCCTTTTCTTTACATACTTTCTCACTTTCAGTGATCTCAATCAGTCACATGACAATGACCCCCGATTTCGTGTCTTTGGTCGCCACATATCCTCGAGCCTGAGACTCAGATATCCAGTTGTATCTCCAGAAGCTCCACTTGGAGGTCTAATAGGTATCTCCAGGGTAGCACCGCTGAGCTGGAGACCTCCTGATTCCTTCTCCAGCTCTCCTCATTCTTCCCACACCCTATGCCTCTGCCTCTTTCCCATCAGTGGGTGGCTTGGCTGAGAACTGGGAGTCACTGCTGATGCCCCACGTCCCCTGAACTCCCACATCCAACCCATCAACTAGCCCTGATGACTCCCCTTCCAGACACATCCCGCCCTACCCACATCTCTCCTTCTATTTCACGATCAGCCAGGCCACCTCTGTCTTCTGCCTGGACTATTGCAGTAGCTTCTCCATTAGGTTACCTGCTTTTACTCTTCCTCCTTAACAGTTTGCCTCCACCATGGGATCTTAGAGCCGTGCGAACCTTCCAGGGGCCGTCACTTGCATCTGAATCAGACCCAAACATTATGCAGGCCCACAAGGCCTGCTATAATCTAGTCCCTACCTCTGTCCCCAGTGTCTTCTCACATCATCGTCCCCATGCTCATTACAGTCCAGACACATGGACCTTTTTGGGTGTTTATTTCTCACGCATATCATGCTTTTTTCCTTCCAAGATTTGGCCATGGCTACACCCTCTGCCTCAAGCACCCTTTCCCCAGATCTTTGCACAATGTGCTTCTTTTCATTCAGGTCTTAGTTCAAATATCACCACTTCTAGGGAGGTCTTTCTTAACTGCTTCATCTAGAGTAGCTGGCTCTCTGTCACCTAGGTCTCTGTCATATTGCTCTGTTTTATTTTCATCATAGCAATGATCACTGCTTAACATTCTTTTCTTTCTTTCTTGGTTCACTGATTATCTCTGCCTACCAGAAAGTCAGCTCCAGAGAGCAGGAACTCATCTGTCTTGTTTACTGCTACGGCACGTACGAGCTGGGCCCACGGAAGACAAATGATAAACATTAGTTGAATAAACTGTGGACTTATGGAATAATGGACTTTTTGTTTTCCTTTTTCGAATTTTCTAATATGAACTGTCATTATGTTATAAAAATAAAGGAAACTTTAAAATTGAGAGAGAGAGAGAGAGAGAGAAAGAGAGAGAGAGGCTCATTGACCAAGTTATTTGAAGTCTAGAACAAGCTTACAACGTGAGATGCCATCTTGGGTTAGGGAAGTACAAATATGGCAGCCCTTGGCCAGGTGTGGGTTAAGCTGAAACCGTTCTGCCCCAAACTAAGAAGCCCTGTGCTTCGTCTTTACATCTGTCCTTTATCTCATTTAATTCCGACAACATTCTTGGAGAGAACAACAGTTTCATGCTTATTATGCATGCTCGCCCCTGGCCCCCCGGCCCCACTACCATTTAATTCATAAGGAGACCAAGGCCCAGAGAGGTAAGGTCATTTATCCAAAGTTGTGTTATCCGTAAACGGTGGAACCAGGTGTTAAACTTAGATCTTTCCAGATGGCTTTAACTGCGTAATGTGATATTCCAGGTCTTAATGGAGGCTGTGAAACAACGAAGCCATCCTCAGTTTCCACCTACCACTTTTAAGCCGTGCAGCATTGCTATGAGTTGGTGGCATTAATTCTCATCCCTCAATCTTGATCAATTTCAACTAAGAAAATTGTTGTCCTGGATGGTAAACACAGTTTCCCAAGGTCACCCAGCTGGTGAGTGACAGAGCCAGGACGGGGTATGGTCCTGGTGTTTTCTCTGCTGCTTCAAAGCCTCTGGATGGACGTACCTGTAGTTTTGGGGGGCTGACCTCTGGCTCCCAAAATGATGAGGCTAACCGAGCAGCTTTTCCCATATTGCGACATTACATCTGATGCCAATGCCTCCTTGAATTCACATCCAAGGAGTATCAAGGGGGAAGGAGAAGAAGGTCCCATTTATTGAGTACCTACTATGTGCCAGAGCCTTCTGCACAGCATTCTGAGAAAGTTTAGCAACAGGGTTGAGAATTCTCTATAATTAGACACTTAGGCAATTAGACTGGATCTAATTATTAGATTAGATCTAATATTAGATTAGATCCTTCGACTGGCTTTGCATAACAGCCAGTGTGGGATGGAAATGAGTTTGGACTAGATTCCTGTGGAAAGAGATGAGAAAGTTGGGGGTGGGGAGACATGCTGAGCCCTGGAGGGAAGATGCCCTCCAGACAACTCTACTGTCAGCGTGAGCAGGAAGGACTTGGGGAGGACCAGAAACACTGAGCAGGGCAGCTCGCGGTCACCTGCCGTGTAGTGTGTGATGTAAGGCCCAGGCTCACCTTCTTCTGAGCCTCAGTTAAACGCATACTGCTCATTGTCACTCCAGGACCATGGGTACATGCACTTCAGGGCCCAGGGGTACGTCGCAGTTAGTTCAGGATGAAAATAGCCCCTTCCTGGAGATGAGCTGACATAGGGTTCCACGTATTGTCTTTAGTCCTCTTAACACATTTGCATGGGAGACATGATGACTCTCATAATAGACAGGAGGCAAGGGGGCTCTGAGAGGATTTAGAACTTCCCGCAGCTCCCATGCTGGTGAGCGGTGGTGGGATTGATATCCCAGAACTGAAGCCCATCCGGAGGCATTTTACCATTCAGACTGTGATGGGGTAGCTTGAATTTGCCAGGTTTCATCAGCTATGGATATAAAAGATGCCAAAGAAACCCGAATGATCGGACTCCATTGGTGAACTGCCCCCAACTGCTGACAGTTTCTTGCAGAGAAATTATCCCTCATCCCAAGAGATTTCTTGGGCTTTCCAGGGCGTCTCTCAGAGACTCACATACAAGTGCCCTTCTGCTGACCCTCCATACCTGCTCCGTGCCAGGCCGCATGCTACGGGGCACCCACTGCCACCAGGCATTGCATTTCCCAGTGTGGTCACCAGTGATCCATGGAGGCATAGTAGGTGTTTTAGAGCCATGGTCAAAAGAAGAAACCTCTTCTCTGGGCTCAGTCTCACTTGGGGATTCTTCCAATTGAAGTGACATGAACGTTTCAGAACTCCTTTCCCTGGACCATTCCTATTCCGCTAACCTTGGTTTCAGCTCTCTGCTAAAGATGGTGTGATAGTTAATTTTATGTGTGACCTTGACTGGTCTATGGCACACCCAGATAGCTGGTAAAACAATATTCTGGGGTGTGTCTATCAAGGTGTTTCTGGCAGAAATTAGCCTTTGATCTGGGAGATTTAGTGAAGAGATGCACACTTACAGGAGTGGGCGTTCTTCGTCTAATCTGTTGGGGGCTTGGATGGAAGAAAAAAGGTGGAGGAAGGACGATTCCTCTCTTTCTTCTTGAGCTGGGACATCTACCTTCTCCTTCCCTTGGATATCAGAGCTCCTGGTCCTTGGGCCTTTGGACTCTGGGAGTTCTGTCACTGGCTCCTGTGGTTCTCAGGCCTTTGGACTCAGACTGAATTATCCCACCAGCTTTCTTGGATCTCCAGCTTACAGATAGCAAGTTGTGGGACTTCTTGGCCTCCGTAACCACACGAACCAATTTCTTTAATAAATATCCTGTTATATATCTATATATATCCTATTGGTGCTATCTTTGGAGAACTATAATATAGATGGAAGGACAGCGAAAGCCTTAAGGTGGCAGAGCTCACTCAGACAAAGGAATGGACACAAGAGTGTTTGCCCCCAACCCACAGACAATCTTGGTGGACATAACCGTGGCTGTTTGGAAAGAGCCATTTATTAGCTGTCTCTCTGCCCCAGCCCAGGCAAAAATGGTGGGTCAATGATGACATCCAAGCATTACTTTCTTGCCTCTTTGGAGACACTAACAGCCAACTCTGTTTTCTAAGAGAAAACAAGCCACTCTGCCTGCAAAATCAAGGGGCTTTGCGTAGGAAATCTGTAGCGATGACCCTTTTTTTCTTTCCTCAGTGTGGCTCATCTCCTGAGAGGAAGGGATACAGGTGGTACCGCGACTTACTTAGGAACAATTGAGAGCTGTCGTTATTTTTCAGTGTTACTTTTTCACAATGGAGAACAAAATAGTAAACTGTGAGTGGCTCTTGCTAGAGGCGCTTTAATGGAGGGTATCACAGAACAGGTGCTCCACTGCCTGAGCTCAAGACAGATTTATTCGTTTGTCGATTGTTCCACACATATGTGCTGAGCATTCGTTACGGTGGGTGCTTCACTGTCCTGAAGAACACTTCTCTTCCCTGACAACAAAGATCAGGGATTTGCCCTGGGTCAGCCCAAGATGAGTTTTCTTGAGGGTGCTTCATGCTTCTCCTTCTTCTGAAAATTGTTGGCCCATCATTCTTCCGTGGCAGACATGTCCAGTTGTATACCCAACCTACCCATGGACACAGCTTGGGTTACATTCTAGGAGACCCCCCCCCCCAACCTCTGCAATTAGGGCTACAACATCTGTCAGCCCCAGGGCTAGGAGCTACCCGACAGCTAGGTCATCTTATGCACATCTGACTCACACGCAAGCTAAGACTTCCACTTGCCGTGTTAAATACAGGCAGACTCGAAGAAGCTCAGTATTTTGTAGTTTACCAAAGTGATTCCTGCTCCCCGTGCTTCTCTGCAAAGTTCTTCTGAGCTAATCCCTTGGGAGTCTTTGGACTTGCATCTCAGAGCAGGGCCAACAAAGGCTCTGATGAGAAACTGGCGCCCGTGACAGCCCCAGGGCTCCTTCCATTCAAGGGCACTGTAACTGGCTTCCTCTCATTATTCCTTGCCTGCCTCAGCTCCTCTGCGACTGTCGTCTCTGGACAAGTGAGGTCTCTGCAAAGTCCACCCAGTGGACTTTGAAATCCTTGTAAAGGATTTCATTGTTTGTAAATTTATTTCATTCTTTACCAGTCACTTGTGTTCCTCCTTTTTCATACTTGCCACCCATATAGTTGGTCATACCTCTGAACACTGAGTCACAGCTCCGTCCTGCCAACATGATTTACTTACTTAGTTGACTCCCTGGGAAAAATGAATGCATTTATTGAAGAAGGACACTTTATATAATCACCTGATATAAAAATGAAGCCCCATTGGCTATTCGTAGAAGACACTTACAAAAATAAGTGTGGTGGAAACGAAATCATGCCTGTGGATTCTAGCCACAGAGTGGCCAGGAAATCCTTACATATGAGATTCTAGCTCATAGGATGTAAAGCATTAAAATACAGCTCTTGGGATCTCTGCTGAATGAGTTCCAATGGTTGGCATGGCATAAACGTCTAGAAGAAACTTGGATCAAAGATACTGTGTGCAGAGGCGAGGAAAGCAGGCGGGTGTCTCTGTGGCACCCATGAGGTCTGTGTGGCCACTCTTGGCATGCAGTTTCTTACCGTGGCTCTGACCTCTTGTTCTCACTCTTGTGAAAAAAAAGAACGGCAGAGGAGGGTGCGGAGGATATTTGCGCCCTATTAAGACCTTCTGTTTGAAGTAATCAGAAAGTCTGTTAATACATTCGATACCGTCTGGAATCATTTGTCCTCCACGAATGTCCTAGAGCCTGTATATTGGGAAATGCTGCATTATCCCATGTGAGCCTAGGACCATCCTGGCTGGCAGGCGCTATCACCCCATTTTATAGGGTGATAAATATAAACATGAATGAGTTTTCTGGAGGGTGCTTCATGCTTCTCCTTCTTGGAATAAGAATGCTGAGGAGACTGGAAAGAAAGCGATTCACTCAGCATCACAGACCCCCCCCCCTTTTTTTTTTAATGAAGTAAGATTTTACTCCATTCATATGACAAGGTGTTTGAAAAGAAGCAATCCAGACAGGGTGCGGTTGCTCAAGGAAGTGAAGCAACAAGGCTCTTTCAAGCTTATGCCTCCACCTCTGTAGCATGTGTTTTTGTTGTTGTTGTTGTTTTTACTTTATTATTTTTTTTAATTTACATCCAAGCGAGTTCGCATATAGCGCAACAACGATTTCTGGAGTCGATTCCTTAGTGCCCCTGACCCATTTAGCCCACCCCCCCTCCTACAACCCCTCCCGTAACCCTCAGTTTGTTCTCCATATTGATGAGTCTCTTCTGTTTCGTCCCCCTCCCCGTTTTTACGTTATTTTTGCTTCCCTTCCCTCGCGTTCATCGGTTTTGTCTCTTAAAGTCCTCATCTGAGTGAAGTCCTGTGATTTTTGTCTTTCTCCGACTAATCTCGCTTAGCGTGATGCCCTCCAGGTCCGTCCACGTGGTCGCAAATGGCCAGATTTCATTCTTTTTGATTGTAGCGTGTGTCTTTGGTCCTCAGAGCGACAATATGGTGGCTCCACCTCCACGTGGCCTGTGTGGCTCCTGTTGGAACTGCAGCTCCGTAGAACAGAGAAGCTTCTCTCTCTCAAGAGTTTGCATTCTTACTGGTCCAGGAACTGCAGCTGCCACCTCTACCGCCGCTCCCTGATTGCCTGGGGGGGGGGGGTGGGTCCCTCTGTCCCCATCGGGACTCCATCTCAGAATCCCGCAGTGAACTCAGTTACCCGGCAGACTTGGGGCCTCTTCTCTGGGCCCCGCCCCCACACTCCCAGAGAGCCTCCCCCCCCCCCCCCCCCGCACCCTTCTCCCAAGCCCCTCCCACACTTCAGACTTCACTCACTCTGTCCTCCGTGGTGGATCAGAAAGCCTCCTCCTGGGCCCTTCTGTCCACTTTCCCCTCCATCTTCAAGGGAGCTCTGGGGGGTCTTTCGAGATGTCCTTGTCCCCAGGGTGTACAGAGCCGTGTGGACTAGAGGGTGGGGTGGGGGCCTCGCAGACAGAGCTGGACTCGGCCAGGCAGTCACCCTGCGGGGACAGGCCTGAGCGCCACCCAGCGATGAGACAACTGTATCTCAGCCTCCCTAGCAAACCACCATTGTCCAGACCCCAGTGTCTCACGCCCAGCTGGACAGGTGGAGGCAGGTAGGGGGGTTGTCGTCTTCAGTAGATCTCGGATCATTCCAGGCTGGAGGCAAGTAGGGGGGTTGTCGTCTTCAGTAGATCTCGGATCACTCCAGGCTGGCAAGGCCCCCCTCATCTCTCGGGTCCACCTCTCCCGTCTCACCACCTTTACTCCCGGTGCCCTCCACGTGCCTGCTGCCCCTCCTGTGTCTCCGCAGCTGGCATGCCCGGGACTTGTCCTCTTTTCTTCTGGCGGAAACGTTCAAAGACTATGAAACCTGTTCTTCTCCATAAGGTCTTCGCAGGGCTCGTGGTGATCAATAAATTTCCCTTTCTTCTGCTCCCACAACACCTGGTATGCACACCAGTGATAACACCTACAGCCCCGAAATCCCCGGGACAGAGCATAAGATTTAACAGAGAGGAAGGGGCGCTCGGCTGGCATCTGACTCTTGATTTCGGCTCAGGTCATGGTCTCCTGGTTCATGAGTTTGAGCCCCACTTCCGGCTCGGCGCTGACAGTGTGGAGCCTGCTTGGGATTCTCTCTCTCTCCCTGATCTCTGCTCCCGAGTTTCTGAACGACCGCAACTAAAGGCAGACCCTTAATTCTATTTATTCCGATAGATTACAGTTCCAGGGCAGTCTCATCATCTGCTGGATTATGTTGAGTAAATAGTTGTCGAATTGAATTAAACCAGGTAGATAGCCTGCACAGCCTGTGGACATTTAAAGATAGCTTTCAGGAGTGTGTTGTAATTAATTTCCATTCAACCTGTTTCCCAGACGTTCACCAAGCGCCTCTTCGATGCTCGACATCGTCCCAGGTGTGAAACATGGCTCTTCTGTCCCTAGGGGGCTCATATGCAAATATGGGAGCCAGGCACACAAGGAAATAAATACAGCAGAGTGTGAGGTGGGGGAAAATAGAGGTAGGTGCAGGACAGAAAGATTGCACACCTAAGTCAGCGATTAGCTCTGATGGGCGAGTGGCAGGAGAGACTTTATGGAGAAATTGACTCCTGCACTGGGCTTTGGAGAAGACTAGGAGTTTACTCGTCTTCCAGGACCTCAGGAGGGGGACACTCTAGGCAGACACAACAAGACAGAAGTGTAGGGCTGAGTGAGCCTAGTCACATTCCCTCACCCCTTTCTCATCCCCAAATTGTAGAGATTCCTTTACCTTTATTCAAAGATATTTACTAAATGCTTATAAAATGCAAAACACCGTTCCAGGAAGGGACCGCAGCAAAAAAGACAGGTAAGGTTGTGACATTCACAGAATTTCTATTCTGGAGGAGGAGACCACCAACAAATCTCAAAACCAACAACTGAAACGGGGCATTTCCAATAGTAAACGTGCTTTGAAGACAACAAAGCGTATGATAGAAAGTGAAGGGGGAAGGACAGCAGCATTCACCAGGGTTTAAGGAAGGCCCTGGGAATGGGACATTGGAGCCCACACCCAATGGCAGGAAGGATGTTGTCCTGTGAGAGACAGCTAAAGAGCATTCCAAAGGGAACATCAGGTGCAAAGCCCACGAGGACCCATTGGGCTCGGTGTGTGATTGGAGGGAGGTGAGCCCCAACGTACAAGATGGGGTCGGCATGGTTTAAAAATTGAAGACATAAAATCGCTCCCAGACCGTGCTCAGATTCTTGGGTTATAATCCCAATGCAGTTAGAAAACATTTTGTTATAAGTTCTATTTTGTCTTGGTTGGTTCCTTAAAGATTTGTACTTTTGCGCGCATCCTTCTTGTATCCAGAGACTCTGTATGTAACATTTTGCTTGCTCAGAGACCGCTGGTCTCTGGGTAGGAGTTCCTTCGTGCCACTCCACCTGGGGCAGGCCAAAAGGGCTACACATTGATGTACTCATTTTCAGAAACAACTTGACTGCTCTCCGCCGTGACTACCTTAACGTTAGCGCCTTTGGCACCACGTTCTGTTCATCCTTCAGGACGATGTAGTCCGTGATCAGTTTCTCTCCAGGATCTGTCACTCGTGGTGAGAAATTTGACTCTTTTGAGGCTCAATAAGGTTTTTATCTTGCCAATCTTTTGAGTCCTAAAACAAAGTTACCAGGTGGGCTGGAGAGGGGCCGTGGCTGAAGGGCTCGGATGCTGGCTTCAGAGAGTAGAACAGGGCAAAGGTTTGGGGCTCTAACAGTCTTGAGTTCAGATGCTGGCTTTGCCATTTACTAGCTGTGCGACTTGGGGCAATTTATTTATGCCTCTGGGATTCAATGTTAATACATCCGGAGCGGTGCCTCGCGCATAGGGGGCACTCAATAAATGCTATTTTCTTCGTTGTCTTCTCCTTTTTCCCTTCCCCATAGAATAAAATATGTTTCTCTTCCTAAATAGAAGCCACTTTGCAAGTTGGCCTTATGGCTCTGAATACATATTTGCTTCCAATAATAAAGACTTCAAAGAAAATAGAACAGGTTTGCAATTGCTACATTTGGTTAGCTCTGTCAACGTTCAGTAGGAAAAGCACTGCCCTGAAGGAAAGGTCTGTTCGTTTTGCCACGGGGCTTACGTACAGCCTCATAACGACAATTTGCAACAGCTTCTATTTATTATGAATTTGCCCCGTGCCACACGTTTTACAAACATCATCTTATTTAATCCCTACAAACTTAAGAGGGATGCAGTCTTCCCATTTTCCAGATAAGGAAGTTAAGGGCCTCAAGAAGGAAGTAACCTGCTGAGTATCATAAAGCTGTGACTCAACCCGGATTTCTCACTCCCCAGTCCTCTCTTTGCTTCCCCTTTCGAAGGTACTCGTGGGGACACAGCCACGTGGCTTTCATGGTAATTGCCATCATCCAAGAGCTCTTTCCTGGATGCTCAAGCTCTTTCCTGGACCTAACTAATCAAGGAATTAGTGGCCAATTAGGGAATACACATGCCGAACCTGAAATCAAGTTACTAGGTCGGTGCCAACTCCTCAATGATATATAATGGGAACCATGCTGGATTTATTAGGTCTTTTTTTTTTCTTTTCTAACTTTTGCATAATTCTGTTCGGTTGTTCTGGTGGAGGGTGTGCTTACAAATCCACCCCAAATCTTTTCTCCTGCATGGGTCCGAGTACCTTTCAGGCAACACCAAAGCTGCTACTCAAAGATAGGACTGTGGAGGGTCATGCCCACTGTCACCCACATCTTTTCGTTTCACTTTTCTATCTCCTCCCCACATGGGCATCAGAGGAATGGCACAAAGTGTTTTGCTTTTCCATCACTACTGTTTTGATTAAATAAATCACACAAAATAGAAAGCATTCCAAGGAGTTTGTGTATTTGGTCCCAGATGGCCGAAATCTCAGGGGCGCCTGACCCAATCGATAGGTTGGCTGCTTTGCTCCTCGTGGCAGTTCATTTAATTCTTCTGGCTCCTAATTTCCTTATCTCTAGAGGTGAGGCCAACAACGTGGTTGCCGGAAGAAACCATGGGCTGATTGACAAGCAGTCCGTCATTGCAAATGACCACAGGGAAGTCTGGAATCGATTTCAGCCCTTGGACCAATTTCATCCAGGTTTTTCTGATGTGAAAGGATAAAGCACAATCTTTATTCCATCTTAATCCATGGGGCATTAATTAGTTTCAAAACAAATGTATCGCATCCTTTTGCCTTTCCTCCTGAAATTTTGGCTTAGAAATTCAGACCTTAAGCTCTTTGGATATTTACTTATGCCCCTCAATGTCTGATCGTTTGTGCCCATCTTTCCATCCCTTGGACTTACCTTGATGGCAAAAGCAAAGATTCTGTCAACCAAAAGAAATTATCAGCAGTACAAGTTCTCCTTCAACCTGTGCTAATAATATAACCAAACTCTATAACATAGATGCGGACCTTATTTTCATCCCTGTTTTACAGGAGAGGAAGAAGAAGCATAAAGAGGTTGATTAACATGCCTGAGTCATTTTTAAAAAAATGTTTATTTGTTTTTGAGAGAGAGAAGTGTGTGTGTGGGGGGGTGGCAGAGAGAGGGGGGGACAGAGGATCCAAAGCAGGTTAGGCGCTGACAGCAGAGAGCCCGATGTGGGACTCGAACCCACAAACCATGAAATCACGACCTGAGCTGAAGCTGGACACCTAACCGAGCCATCCAGGCACCCTGCCTAGGTCCTTAAAGTAAGTCACAGGACTGGGATTTGCTGTTAGATCTGAGTCCACAGTTGTATTCTGATCACTACCTTCATTACTGTGACCACTGACTAAGTATGTAAGCTCGTGGAAGTGAAAAATAAGTTCCTTTGGCATGTTCCAAGGAAGGGAAGGGTCCTGAACACCCCTACCAGACAATTTGATTGCGTTTCCAGAGTCAGAACCTTTGTCCCCAGTGGCATTGTAGGGACTTTCAAACCCAGTGGTGCCCACTCTCAAGGGCCCAGACCCTTCTCTGGGTGGAATCTTCTCAGCAGCTTTAAACCTCCCTTTGGACACAACAACTGCTTCGGGGTTGAGCCCAGAAAATACAACAAAAATAAAACATGGTGCAAAGCACTCAACTTTATCAACAGGCTCACATATCAAATTCACTCTCCTAGATAGTGAAGTGGCAGGGCTTCTGGCTTTTGCAAGGAGAAGAAGTCCTAGCCTAAAGGGGCTGTTGGTTCCCCTGGGGAGAACGGATGGATCTTCAGTCTTCACTGTGTGACTCAGAGCGTTGGTCTCCATCATACTGACAACGGTATTAACAACTCTTTATTGAACACATACTAAGTGCCCAGCACTGTGCTAACCCTTTTGAATGCATTATTTTTTTTTTGTCCTTCAGTAATTCTGTGAGACAGATAAAACCAACCTTATTTTAGGAGACAGGAGATGATTTGCCTAAGGTCACACTGATACCAAGTAGTGGAACTTATCTGGGAATTTCAAGAGAATTTCCAGGAATCAGGATACAATGTCCATTGCTTCTTTTGATGCTTAAGAAGCACTTCCTTTTTTTTTTTTTTTTAATAGTCTTGCTTCCTTTTCCAACACCTCTCATCAGCTATAAGATAAAATCCTAACTTCTAACCTGATATGGTAGTCAGCCTTCAAGATGGCCCTCAATAATCCTGGACTCGCGGTATGTACTTCCTAGAATGATCTCTTATCACGCTGAATCAGAGCTGGTCTGTATGGCCAATAGAACAGAGTGGAAATGATGGTGTGTGACAGCTGGGGCTGGGTCATAAAAAGCATACCTTCTATCTCACTCTTTTCAATCGTTCCATGCAAGAGGAAGCAAGCCTTCAGGCTCTGAGGACACCCAGACGGCCCTGCGAAGAGGCTCATGTGGAGAACTGAGATGCCCTGCCAAGAGCCAGCACCGACTCGCTAGCCATATGAGTGAGCCACCTTCAAAAGTGGATCCTCCCACCCCAGTCGAGCCTTCAGATGACTGCAGCCCTGGTTGACTTGGATACAGTTGCATGGCAAGCCTTGAGCCAAGAGCACCTAACCACACCATTCCCAAATTTCAGGTCCACGGAAAACACGAGAGATAATAAGCAATATGTTATTTAAAGCCAGTCAGTCTTGGGATGATTTGTTATGCAGCATTAGGTAACTAATACACCTTGCCTTTCAGACCTTCGTGACTTGGCCTCAGGTCATCCCTCCACCCTCCTTTCTCTCCCCAATCCAACCTACACAGTGCCCTCCAGATAGAGCTTCCAGCAGGGTATCAAACACATCCTCTTCTTGGACTCCTTTTGGCCTCTGCATATTCTGTTTCTTTTTGTCTGGCATGCACGTTTCCCCTTATTCTTTGGGAAACCAGCCATCGATTCTTGGATACCCAAGTATCCCCACACAAGTGATGCTTTCTTTGATTTTTCTCTTCAGCTACAAGTCCTCCCTCCTCCTCCACGTGACCACTGTACTCCGCACATAGAGATTCTGTCACTTTCTTCAGAGCCCCCAAATTGTTCCGTGCCTTGTCTATCTCTTCTGTAAGACCGTGAGACCCCTGAGGACAGGATCCGCAGTTGACTCTTCTCTGAGCCTCCGGTGTCTGGCCCACCCAGAGCCTGATAAGAAGAAGCATTGGGTGAAAGTTGGCTAATTAAATGAATAAATACTGGATGAATATGCTAGCTTTTCTGTGGCATTCCAGTTGGATATGTGCTAACTATGTGCTATTACAACCAGCTCATACCTTTGCAGGCTAAAAAGTGGGCGGGCACCTGTCAAGTATGGAAGCACTTCTCATTAGTGGAGACAGAAATAACCCCCCACCAAGAGCACAGCATCTTCAATAGGCAAGGGACCAATTAAACCTTACGTGACATTACCAGTCCGGGCACTTTCAGCCCCGGGGAAAGAAAGACCACTGTGTTAGGATGAGGAAAACTCTTTTCACCGTCTGTATTTTTCCCCCTAAGTTTCCCCAACTAACAACAACTAAGAATTGAGAAGAAACATCTTCCGAGTGTAAGTTAGGCAGTGGAATTTTAAAGGCTGGCCAACTGCTTTCAGGTTAAAAGAGAAAAGGCCGTGGGTTTGTAATGTGTGCTGAATTCTGTGGTATAAACACCCCCCATGACCAGTTCCAGGCCCCCGATGGTTTAACAATCACCAACGGTTTCAACAATGAATAACAACCAGCTCTCGTGGATTGGTGGGCTCCAACACGCCACTGAAGTTAGTAAGAACAGCACAGCAGGTGGGTAGGAACCGCCTACGGGTGCATCCCTTGACCACGTAAAGACACGCTGGCCTTGGCCACGTTGCTTTCATTTCTCTGGGTCTCAGGCGTCTCATCTGTAAAATGGGGATAGTTATAGAGCCCACTCAGGACCGTCTTGAGCGTGAAAAGAAAGAATACGTGAAAAGAAAGAATACGTGAAACGTGTTTGACACTGTGTCTGGCAGTGGGGAAACCCTCAACAAAGGGTAGCTGTTATAATCATAGACTAGGGAGAGCAACCCCTCTGGAGCAAAAAATCTTGGATTTTAGTCCTGGTTCTGATACCGACTTGCTGTAAGACCTTGGGCAACTGACTTCTGCTCTCTGGGAATTACGTTCCCCACCAGCGATGAACATGGGTGACTTATAAAGGTCACTTACTACGTGCTGGGCACTATACCAACTCTTCCATATCAATCCCCTGCACCAATCACGACCGCACGCCTGCTGTCGTAGATTCTTATGTGATCCCCATGTTACAACTGAGATACAGAGGCTCGGAAAGGAACAATAATTGGCCCAACGTCACGCCTCTCGTAAGTCTTAGAATTCCTACCCCGATTTTCTGACCCCAGAGCTTGCGCCCCAACCTCCCCCCACCCCCCCGCACCGTGTGAGGCCCATCTCATTCATTGGCAGTAAGTATGAAACGAGATCATGTGGCAAAAACATCTTGCAAACCGTAAAGCAGCAGCGAACAATGGGCATTGAGGTAGCTGTTCTGTGAGTGTCAGGAACATACTCACGGAGGCTTCATGTCGTGCCAGGTGTGGGACACCTTGGGGGACAGGGCAGATCGGGTCCCAGGCCTTGGAGAGCCTACCGCAGAGCCGGGGTGATAACCCGTGCTTATCTGGCCCGGGAGCTGGCTCTTGCGTCTCCTCACCGGGCCACCAAGCCTCCTTCTCCCCAGCTGTTCCAAGCCTGGCATGTCAGCAAAGGGCACGCAACTCCTCGTCACCTTGGATGCGCTGATGCAAAGGGACCCCAATGGAGGCAGCACAGGACGCCTCGAATCCACCTTCTCCTTCCCTATCAGTCACCAGTCGCTGGTGGCTGCTGGTGCTCTGAGTTGCAGAGACGTGGCCTCATCCCTTCTCTTCTCCCAGATCCTGAACTACAAGCTCAGAGTAGTAGGCAGCAGCCTGCCTGCCCGAGGCAAAGGAACACGCTTGCCTTCATACCCTTGTCCTTGTCACACTGCATGAAAAACGCCACCTAGTTGTGCGGAGTGTTTTTTCAAAAAGACAATTTGATGTAACCTGCCTTTATTCTGAGACTTCCTGGGAGATTCATCTGGAAAGAATCTCTCTCTCGCTCAGCCAACCTGCCATTCCCCCGCCCAGGAACCTGTCCGTCTACCAGATGTTTTCTGTTCGCCTGCTCTGTGCCAGGCCTGGAGCCGAGGTCAGAGAGGACAAGAGAATCACGTCATTGTCCTGTGGGGCTCACAGTATGTGGCCCCGAGTCTCTGGGTCCAGAGGGGCTGGGAGGAAAGGCAGACAGTAACTGCACAGTCCTTCCCCAGCTTGGCTGGGACCGAAAAGAAAGCCCAGCTGCTGGGAGGCAAGCCGGGGTCAGGGGACAGTGGTTTTGGGCTGGGGCGCCTCTGGCACATTTGGAGGTTGGAAGGAAAGGCAGGGCCTGGAGGAACGGGAGGGAGGAGGGGAGCTCAGGAGGAGTGGCGAGGAGCTGGGCTTCTGGCTGGGGGAAGAAGGAGCTGCCTCCGCTTGTCTTTAAGGGGGTGGGGGGAGCGATTACTGAATCAAAAAAGATCAGCACTTTCTTGATATTTACTTGACACTTACTAGGGGCAGGAAGATTTTGATCTGGTATTAGCCGGATTGGGTTTTGGATCCCACAGGGAAGGGCCTTGGCTTTTATCACCAGAATCCCTGCTCGCCCCCAAAGCTAAGATGACAATCATTTTCTAGCTGGGGCAGACGTAGTGCCCTTCAACCTTCTTCTATCACGTTTCCGTCACTCCTGCCTACTGCCAGACCTCCCAGGCTACACCTCCCTGGGTACCATATTCTCTCTATTATCCCTGCTAATGACGTTCTTTTTTTTTTTTTTTTTTTTAAGTGCTCAGGGGGCTGAACATAATGTCCCCTAACACTTATCCTCTGTGCAGATTCATTCAATGTATATAACTCCACAAACACAACATTCTTCACAGATGATGTTTCTCTGCTAATGGTTTAGGGGGGGATCCACAAGATGGCAGATGTGATGAACAGTATATTCTACCACTGGATAAAGGTAGATGCATTACTGTTTTGTCATATTGTTGAAGGAAAGAAAGAAAGAGAAAGAAAGAGAAAGAAAGAAAGAGAAAGAAAGAAAGAGAAAGAAAGAAAGAAAGAGAAAGAAAGAAAGAAAGAGAAAGAAAGAAGGAAGGAAGAAGGGAAGGAAGGAAGGAAGGAAGGAAAGAAGGAAGGAAGGAAGGAAGGAATTACCAACCTGTTCTTTCCTTTGCACCTGAGAGAAACTAAAATGTAACTAGTTTTCAGGTCAAAGATGTTCCAATAGGGGCGCCTGGGTGGCGCAGTCGGTTAAGCGTCCGACTTCAGCCAGGTCACGATCTCGCGGTCCGTGAGTTCGAGCCCCGCGTCGGGCTCTGGGCTGATGGCTCAGAGCCTGGAGCCTGTTTCCGATTCTGTGTCTCCCTCTCTCTCTGCCCCTCCCCCGTTCATGCTCTGTCTCTCTCTGTCCCAAAAATAAATAAACGTTGAAAAAAAAAAATTTAAAAAAATAAAAAAAAAAAGATGTTCCAAGAAATTAATTCAGCACACTCGGAGCATTTGGACCAAACCTGAGGTTCACAGGGGAATGATCCCAGTTACACACTTGTCTTTTGGGGGATCGAAGACCATTGGAGAGACTGGTGATTACACGAGGCAATATTCTGAGACCTTAGCCAAAGGTGCCTCCCATGGCATCCCCCTCCACTTCTTTGTACCTATTCCACACCTGCCACTACTCGGGGACAGCACACCCTGCACTCAGGGTGAGAACACGCAGGGCCAAGAAAAATGATCGGTAAACGGTTCCAAAACAAGCTCTGAAAACATAAAACAGGGTAATTTCTTTTTTTTTTTTTTCAACGTTTATTTATTTTTGAGACAGAGAGAGACAGAGCATGAACAGGGGAGGGGCAGAGAGAGAGGGAGACACAGAATCGGAAGCAGGCTCCAGGCTTTGAGCCATCAGCCCAGAGCCCGACGCGGGGCTCGAACCCACGGACCGCGAGATCGTGACCTGGCTGAAGTCAGTCGCTTAACCGACTGCGCCACCCAGGCGCCCCAAAACAGGGTAATTTCTTAAAAACTGAGGCTTATAATTGCCAAGAATCTGGAACTTAAAGAGAGAAGATGCTTTAAAGCTTGTTTGTTTTTGTTTTGTTTTGTTTTTTAGTTAACAAATATAGCTTCATAAATTAAAAGCCTGTCTGCCCGATGACTTAGTACCCAAGGTCGATTCGTACACACAGACTGCGGAAGCATAGTTTCCATGTCAGACTTGGTAAACATCCGGTAGGTAAAGTGAGGCAGAGAAACAGGAGAGGAGAAAAGAAAGTGGGACGGAGGCAGATGTTTCTAGAAGATCCTCACCGTAGACCTCCTAGCCTCGGCGCTAGGATGGGAACAATAGAAACGTCAGACGATCTATAGGCACCGAGATCAGAAGGCTCCCACTCCTGACTTTGCATCTGAAACCGTGGGAAGAAGAGTCTTGCGAAGGCTGGAGACAGAGGAGCAACCATTGTGGCAGGACCGGCGTGGGCAGCTCAGAGGCCCCACTGATGCCTTGTGGTCAGGCTAAGCATGGTGAGGAGGGACTGGTGTGGCCCTGCCGCTGGGAAGCTGAGGGAGACCAAGATGTCAGCTGGGTTCTCGAAGAATAGAAACGTCGGGAATAAATAGAGCCAACAAACCAAGTGCAGGCAAGCACTTCTGCGTGTCAACAGAAGCCCCAGCGGGACAACCCTGAAGACTGACGCCTTTCCTTGGATAGCAGGGCGACCTGTAAGTTCCCCAAATTTAGATCTTCTTGGAAGAAGGAAAAGACAAGAAAGAGCGAGAAAATCTAAATGGATGCGAGTGAGATGGTGGAAATTCGTGAGTACCCGAGTTTACCTTGAATTTGCAAGATTAAGTTTCCTGCTACTCAGAGGAAGTGGGGGCTCAAAGACCTATCAAGTTGGCAAGATTTCATTTTTGCCTGCCTGGGTTTGAGGCGGAAATTCATACCCTTAGAGTAGGAGGATGCTGAGAGTACCGCATACTGACCGTCACCTCTTAGGGAAAAAGCAGAAGAGGCAGCAGACACATTTTCTTTGGAGGAAAGTAGGGTTTCTGGCCATTGCCCAATTCATCGTGGTCCCCGACTACAAAAATTCAGAGCCTGAAAGTTGTTAGAGATGACTCAATCCTGTTCCCTTTACAGGTGAGAAACCTGAAGTTCGTCGGGAAAGGACGCGTCCAAGTTTATAGAAGCGGCCCACACAGATGAAGTCTGGATCCTGGGTTTCCTGGCAACTGGTAGAGGGCTGTTCCACCTCACCATGCTAACAAAACCCTTTTGGGGGGTTCCTTCCCATTCTCCCTTTGGTAGTTTTGGAGAGTGAGAGGATGTTGAGAAATTTCTCATGAGGCGAAGAGAAAGAGAATGGACGGTGGGGTAAAAATGACCTTAGCAGGAACACAGAACCCCATTGGAAAGTCGATCTGTGCTATGGTAGAAAAGGAAATTGACTGTGCAGTGTTTTGAGATCCTCTTTAATACCAGAAGCTCTACCAATACCCAAGCTCTATGCTCTACCCAGGGCACAATCGGGTAAGAAAGAGCACGTTAATTGGGGTGCTTGGGTGACTCCGTCGGTTACGTGTCTGACTCTTGGTTTCGGCTCAGATTATGACCAAAGGTGTATCATACAGAACAAGAAGGGGAAGGGATAATCCCTGGTTTTCCCTGCCCCTCAGTGTAGCACAGAGCTTGGAATAGTCTTGATGTTGGTTAGTATTGGTTGAATAAATAGTCCACAGTTTGGATTCTGTCGTTCAAGGGTGAACTTCAGTTCCATGTGCTCTGGGACATATCTTTAGGTCTCATGGTGAGGTAGACAGAAACTTCTTGAAATACCAAAAAATGATGGCTGTGTAGATTTCTTTGGTGATATGGATTTCTCTAGATTCTCTGTGAGAAATGTACCTGCCTCAAATTTTGGTAATTTCCTATGATTTCATTACTATTTTAAATAACAAGGTATTAATAACACATTAACACATTAACTTAATGGTGACATTTGCATGGGGCTTTCATGTCCATTGTCTAAGGTGACTCTGACAATATCCCTGTGATTGAAGGAAACCGTAACGGGCTTTTCTCATTTTATCTGTGTAGCATCGTTCACTTCTTCCAGTCCCAAAATGCCCATCTTCGGTAAATCATGTCTCACTTTCTCCTATCAGCCTCTAACAGGTGGTCCCAAGGTGAGATGGGCATATTGGCCTCTCCATGGCATGGCAGAGAGTGATTATCTAGAGATAGGCATGTAACCCAAACTAGGCTAAGCAGAGTTCTTCCCTGAGAACTAAGGGCAAAAAGTCTCTGCCTCTCTGTAAGTGAAGATGGGGAGAAGTGAGCCTAAGAACTCTAAGAGCCATCATACCACCTTCCAAGAGAACATCGATTCTAACAGCAAAAAAAGCCAAGAGAAGTTTAGATTGGAGAAAGAAAGACAGTTGTGATAATGCTTGGATCCTTGGATCCAGTAGCCCCCTCTCTGCCAGGAGTATGAAAGGCCCAATCGATTCCTCCTTCATCCTGAACCACATTGAGCTGGGTTTCTGTCACTTGCAACCACCAAAGACCTAGCTAACAAAAAGAGATATCCCTATTTCACAGACAAAGCTGAAGGTCAGACGGCTTTGGTTACTTGCTCAAGATCGCAGCCTCTCAGCGCCAGAGTTAGAAATTAGGAATGGAAATTACTTGTGTCCTTCAGATGTCAAGTTGGGTCTCTCCTCACTAAGTAGTACATCCTTCCTCCAGAGGTCTTTTCTATCCGTGGGCTTTTCTATCATCAAAAAAAAAAAAGAATACTTCTCTTCCCATTGACTTTCTCAAGGCAAACTCTTAGCTCTTTGCCTCCCAAGACAACTTCGCATCCTCAGACATTTGACAACATATTTGACTCCTACTCCCATTTCTTTTGTTCGATTAAGCTCCGACGCAGTTACCCTTTAGTCACCAGGACCAAGTAAAAATGCAATATGAAAGGAATATCATCTCCTGCCTGGAAATGTCCTAAGAGCTCAGGGGAAACTCAAGTTCCAAACCAAATTTGGACACAATGTTAAGCTAGGTGGGTGCTAAAAGAGGCTGAACATCTGTATCTAAAGCGAGTCAAGATATTACTGTGTTCTGAGGGTGATGGGCCCAAGCCATGTGAAATGGTCATGATGAAATAGATCGACTGAAAACTCTTGGTTCTCTGTGTCCTCATCATCTTTGTTCTGTCTTCCTTTTCCAGGGTATTCGTTGCTGGAATAAGTGGGCATTCCACGCACTAGGAAGAAAGTATCATTATACTTGTTAATGTAAGTTGCTTGTTTGTCTCATCATCTGAATTATATCAATGGGGAGACCGCCAGAAACCCCAGTGTGAAGCGGAATGTAACATTCTCAAAAATCCTCTGAGAAAGTATTATTACTCTCATTTTCCATACAAGGGAAAACTGAGGATCAGGGAGGTGTAGTTAATACTAAAATGTTACACTTCTAGCCCAGAAACTTATTTTTTGCTTTCTAGGTCCATGTGTTCTCCCACTTCTTGGGACATGGTCACCATCCCTTTATCCAGGGGCACCACAAACTCAACATTTCCAAAGCTGAACTCATTATTTTTATCATCTAAAACTTTTCCCTCTTTAAGTTGATGATTCACCCATCTACCCATCCATCCATCATTCATCTCTCCATCATCCATTCATCCATTCATCCATCCATCCATCCATCCATCCACCCATCCACCCATCCATCCATCCACCCATCCATCCACTCATCCATCTATCCATCCATCCATCCATCCATCCATCCATCCATCCATCCACCCATCCACCCATCCACCCATCCACCCATCCATCCATCCATGCATCCATCCATCCATCCATCCACCCATCCACCCATCCATCCATCCATCCATGCATCCATCCATCCATCCATCCATCCACCCTCTAGTCGTTCATTTAAAATCAGAAACTTGAGTGAATACCAAGGGTGTTAATGATAGGTACAGTGTTGAGTTTCAACTTTGCTCTGTCCTTAATATAACTTCTCTTGCTTCTCCATGTACCCATCTTGCTTTCAATGACTTCATCTGTAAAATTAAGACTGTGATTCTGAGTCAGACATCTGACACTGGATAGTAACCCTGGGTATTTTTGATAGGATGGAAAAAATTATGCGTGTGTATACTATGGCATGGTGTTTGGCACTTAAACATTTAATGAATGATTATTATTATCATTCTTATTTGTATTAATATTAATGATACATCATACTTGTGCCTCTGTGTGAACCTCAAAGCACTCTGTATATGTAGATGTTTACATATATGTGCATATATATAAATATATGCATTACATGTTCACGAACACACATATGTAAATGTGCATACACGTGTGTGTGTGTGTGTGTGTGTGTATTTATAGTAGATAAACGGGCAGGTTGACTACATGAGATTGGCAAGGGAATATGTCATTGTGTCTCTGGGGAAATCCTGGCAAGCTCACATTTGTGGAAGAGAATTAAGGTATTATTTAGAATGTTAGATATATAGCTTCATATATTCGGAATGAATTTTTGGATCATAAACTTAATCAATATTAACCATAACTACTGATTCTGTGCTGGCACAGGGTTAAGTGCTTTATATATGTCAATCATTTAATCTTTGCAATAAGGTTGAAAGGTAAGGTCTGGAGTTTCTGCAGCGCAGGTGAGGACAGTGACATTTAGCGAGGTTAAACTCCGGCTCCAGGTCTAACAGCCTGTCCCTGGCTGAGCTGGCCAGAGCCTGGTTCTTGTTCTCATTCTGCTGTCCTCACATGACTGAGGGCCATTTGTTATTTACAGACACCTCTGCCTTCAGGGTCCTTTTTAATCGGTAGCTGTCAGTGGTTTTCCAATGCTGTGTGTCCCCAAGGTCGCAATAGCACTCTCATGCCTCTTTGTGATCAAGGCCAGCTGTTGCCAAGTGATGGATTTTCCAGGTCTCTCGCTTGGCCCTGGAGGTTAGACTTCACATCCAAAATGGCAATGAATAGCACTTCACCTCCCGAAGGATCCCAAAGCCACTTCTCAGCTTTGCTTCTGTGGGGGCTGCCTTGTGGGCCTGACCACCGTCTGGCAGCTAGGCTGAACGCCCTATGCACCTAGAGACAGCTAAGATGGCCATGCCACTCCCTGTACCCCAATGCTGTGGTGACATGGGGAGAGTTCTGAAATGAATCAACCAGATCCCCATCCAAGATATCCAGCGTATACATGTTTACGCACACCCCTGGCTCTTCGTGATGGAGAAAGATGTATTTACCAAAGCTACTTTCAAGGGCATTCTGTAGACACCGTGCCTGCGAAGTTGTCCTCTAAGTTGGGTGTGTCCATTCATTTATTCATTTACTAAATACATCTTACTTGAAAAGCATTGCCATCAAGGGCTTGCATCAACTATCCCACTGACACTTCACACAATTCTATGGCAAGCACCGTTATCTACGTTTTACAGATGAGGGAGCAGGTGCAGAAAGGTGAAGTCACTGGCTTAAGGCCATATCGTCAGAGAGTCTTGGAGCTGGGTATTGAACCCATACTCTGGACCCCAAAATCTGAGGTTCAAACCCTCTGCACTGCCTTTGGTACCAGCATGATGAGGAAAGATGACTGGGGAAGGGGGTGTCTTGGTGACTTGGGGTCAAGGGGAGACTTGGGAACGTCATGTCCAATGGGCACTTGCGAACGTGCCAATGTTGTGTGGAGGGCAATGGGATCTGCCCTGGGATGCCAGAAATCTTGAATTAGAAATCACAATAAAAGCATCAATATGTTTCATGTGCTGGCATTTTCTGGGGAAGCTGGTGACGCACCTGACTTTGTGCAGGGGTTGGTGGGGAGTGAGGGGGGAGAAGGAGTCAGTAGCTACCCAGGTAATGGGAATGGTGCCAAACGAGGGTGAAGAGGGCACCGGTCCATCCCATTGTGCCACCTGACGCGCCCTTAAATCCTTTATTAACCAGGGGCTTGCACATGGCATGCTCACTTAGAAAAGCCTTCCCTAACTAGTTTAAGCTCAGCAGAAAGTTCATGACATTTGGGATTTGAATTCCATTTAAGTGTTGCCAAGAGGAAGGTAAAAAACACACACAGAGCTCAGAGCAGCCCTTCCACTCCTACAGCGTCAAAGCATTTTAAAAAGATCTCTAAAGAGACTCTGGGGGGTTTTGCAAATTTCTCTTACAAAATAGCATTTTTTTGTGTGAGAAATGGGAGTATTAGCAATGAATGCATTAAAATCCTCCTGAAATCCAGATGGATTTTAAGATTGAGGACGGGAGATCGCTTCCCTAAAAGCCAATGAAGTCGACCGTGGAGGGATTTTCTTTTTTTATCTTGGGAGGGGGGAGAGCATTTCTATAGGAAGTCATAGTAGCCATTAGAAGTTTTTAAAAACGTGATATAATAGGGGTGCCTGGGTGGCTCAGTCAATTAAGCGTCCAACTTTGGCCCAGGTCATGCTCTCACGGTCCGTGGGTTCGAGCCCCACGTCGAGCTGTGTGCTGACAGCTCAGAGCCTGGAGCCTGCTTCTGATTCTGTGTCTCTGTCTCTCTCTGTCCCTCCCTTGCTCATGCTTGCGCTCTCTCTCTCTCTCTCTCTCAAAAATGAATAAAGGCTAAAAAAAATCATGATATAATAGGCTTTAGAAAGCCCTGCAAATCCGTTTACTCTTTTTGTTTAAATCGTGTCTGTTTCCGTGAAATTTTAGTAGATGGTCTCGTAAGCGATTCCCAAGTCGTGCCAAGACCGGTCTTGCAACTGTAGGTCAAAATCTGCTCTCTCTGATCATTTTATAACAAAACCGTGCCAGACAAACGTCTGTTGACATTGTGAACAGCCCCTTCTGGTCTATTTATTTACCAGGGCATGTCCAGCCCAGTGGCCTGCCAGTCTCAGGGATGGGGAGGCTACCTCATTGGTGTCCTACATAGGTCTGAAATACCAAGATGACTATTCCAGGATCAATCTTGTTTACTCCAGCCTCCTGGCTAAATAAACTGCCAGCCGGCCTCTGAAGGTTAAGGCGACATCCCTGAGAGGGACTGCAAAGGAGTTGCCCCAGGGCTTCGGGGTAAAGGGCTTTCTCCTCTACCAGACCTTTCGACCACCACCTCAATGTTCCTGGAGGAGTCCAGAGCCCTACAACTGGGATCCTGTTGTGTATACAAGCTGGGGGCGGGGGGGGGGGACTGCATTAGGCCATAACTCAATCAATCCCTTTCAATTATGTCAGCGGAGAGGTTAATTTAGGAAGCAGCCATTCAATGAACCTTTATTGAACCCTGCTTCAGTTGCCTTCATTTACGCTGTTTTATATTTAATCCTCTTAAAACCCAGGAGCCACTGGAGTTATTCCCCATTTAAGGTTGAGGAAATCGGGCTCCAAAGAGAATAACCACTTGTCTGAGACTCCTGGGACTTTAGATTCTAAGGTTCAATATGGGTCTATCTGCAAAGCTGCCTCTCGGTAAATGTTGGTGGGGATTATATAGATACAGTCCTTGAAGACAGAGATATACAACATCTCAGGGGGTTGGTTGGCCAAAGACAGCCCTTACTAAGTGCCTACTGTGTGCCAGGAATTGTTCCAAGTGCTTCCCATGTAATAACTCATGTAATCTTCAGAATAACCCGATGCTTTCACTCCCATTTTGCGGATGAGGAGACTGGGGCACAGCACAGGGAGACTGAGTGACTTGTCTAAGATCACAGACCTAAGAAGGGGTGGAGCTAGGATTCAAACCCAGGTAGTTAGGTTCTGGATACTTCCTTCCCCCATCATGCTGTCAGGAAAAATGCCACATATACCAAAAATCTGAAAGAAATTTACAGTGAACCCCTGTGTGTCTACCCCCTAGGTCCTGTGATTGTGAGCATTTTGCTACATTTATTTTGCCACGTATCTATCCATCCATCCATCTCATTTTTTTCAAGTAGGTTTCATGCCCAGCACAAAGCCCAGCATGGGACTTGAACTCATGACCCTGAGACTAAGACCTGAGCTGAGGTCAAGAGTCGGATGCTCAACCAACTGAGCCACCCAGGTGCCCTGATCCATCTCATTTTTTAAAAATTTATGATTTATTTTGAGAGACAGAGAGAGAGCAAGTAGGGGAGGGGCAGAGAGAGAGGGAGAGAGAGAAGCCCAAGCAGGCTCTGCACTGTCAGAGCAGAGCCCAGTGTGGGGCTCAAACTCATGCACCGTGAGATAATGACCTGTGCGGAAACCAAGAGTCTGAACCTTAACTGACGGAGCCCCCCAGGTGCCCCATCTCATTTTTGATGCATCTCATAGTAAGTTGACCAAATCTGCACACTTCCCCCCTAAACACTTCCGCGTGGGCATCATTACCTAGAGTTCTACGTTTATTTATATTTTTTAAAATTTACATAGAGAGAAATGCACAAATCTTAATTGTACCATCCGATGAAATTCAGCAAACATATACACCCGTGTTACCCAAACCTTATCAAGATTTAGGACATTTCCATCACTCCAGAAATTTCCCTCATGTTCCTTCCCAGGCAATACCCACCGCACTGGCCCCCAGGGAATCGCTGTTCTCACTTTTTCCATCATAGGTATGTTTTTTTTTTCCTTTTCTGGAGCTTTAGATCAATGGAAACATACAAGATGTTCTGTTTTGTGGCTGGCTTCTTTTGCCTGGCATGATGCTTTCCAAACTTGTCCATACTGTTGGGTATTAGAAGCCTGTTCCCTTCTGCCGCTGAGGGGTATCCCGCTGTGTGACTATACCACAGTCTGTTTATCCAGTCTCCTGTTTAGGGACACCTGGGCTGTCCCCCAAACCCACCCACTTTTAGCCATTTGGAATAGTGATGCTATAAACATTCATGTGCTAGTCTTTCTGTGGACATAGGCTTTCTTCTCTTCGGGTGAAAGCTTAGGATGGGTCAAAGGGTAGATTCATGTGGAGTTTTAGAAGAAACTGCCAGACTGCTTCCCAAAGTGGTTGCACACTTTGCCTCCCCACCAGCGGTGTGTGAGAGTTCCCACTTAGAGGCTAACAGGCCAGGCAATATGCTCTAAGCTCTGCTGCCTCTCCCAGGAGGAGGCCAGTCAACAATTGCACTCGAATGGGTTCCTAAAGGTCAGAAAGAAAGGATTTGGCTTTGGCAGAGATGACGTCACAAAGGCAAAGCCAAGGTTTGATCCCGCTTTACCATGACTTCAAGGTCTGAGCGCTTTTGACCGCATTCTAATATCTTCCGCTGCAAAAAAGGGACAGATTTGGAGAACCCAGGGGTGGCTTAGGGGCAGAGCCCAACGAGCTGGGTCCCAAGGGGCCCCGATTCCTGACAAGTCTGCAAGATACAGAGGCGTCTGAGGACCAGAGTGATGGGTGCAAATCTCCTTGGTAAACTTGTTGCTGAAGATTCCGTCCTTAAAGGAAACTTGGGGCAGCAGCACTTGGAGAAACAGAAAATTTGAGCAACTAGCAATTAATCTGCGGGAGGAACTCTGCAGCTCTGATACAAAGAAGTGGCCACCGTGGCACCGACGGGGGAGGAGCAAATAAGAAAATAAAAGCAGCATGGGGCACACAGAAGAGGGCAGTCATGTCTCTCTCTTTGTTTAAGTTTACTTATTATCTATTTTGAGAGATGAACAGGAGAGAGGCAGAGAGAGAGAGAGAGAGAACCCCAAGCAGGCTCCACACTGTCAGCACAGAGCCCGACTCAGGACTCAAAACTCTCAAACCGTGAGATCACGGCCCGAGCCGAAGTCAAACACTTAATCCACCGAGCCACCCAGAGAGTCGTGTATTTAAAGCAAAAACTGGAAACGGAAGATCTGTTCAAGGCCCTGGCCAATGTTAACATCAGGAGCCTCATGTGCACGGTAGGGGCAGATGGACCGCCCCCAAAGCAGGTGCTGTGGCAGGAGGAGGTCCTGCTCCCTCCACAACGGCTGCCCCAGCTGAGGAAAAGAAAGTGGAGCAGAGAAAGAACAGAGGGGTCCGATGATGACACGGCCTTTGATCTTTCCCATGAAGCCTCTTCTGTAACCTGTTCAATAAAAAGCTTCTGTATTTGTGCTCAGAAGAATTCCTTTATGCATATCATAGATCGCACATTTCTGGGAAGATACGCCAAACAGTATTAACAATGGTTGACTCTGGAGGGTAAAAATGAGAGGTGAGGAGGGGAAAAAAATGATTTTTCCTTTTTTATGCTATTCTGAACTCCACTTTTTTTTTTTTTTAAACACTGGCAACAGTAGTTTTTAAATAGTAGTTTTTAAACAACTACAAAGGAAGGGTTGCTGGCAGAAAGCTTCTGTGGTTGAGCCCCCAGAGGCTGTGCAAGCTTCCCGCCTTGGGGGACAAAGAGGAGGGGCCCCACCAGCTGCCTCCAAACTCTGCTCCCTTTGGGCGTTCCCTGCCACATTCATTTCAGGATTGCCTCTTTGCAGGGCCGAGGCACCACTGTCCACATCCCAGGCTACCGTACTGCCAGGCTGGGTTGTGCGCTGCACCCCCCCCCCCATGGGGGTGTGGTCTCAGTTTACCACCCACGAGGCTCGGTTGTGCAGAAGCTACATAGGAGCTGAGAACACTGGTCTTTGGGGGGCCTTTGGTCTGGGGAGCTGGGTGGGGAAGCTCTCCCTGCCTGGGCAGTTGGCTTCTGCCCCACCTTTGGTGCACAGGGGACTCCTTTAGTGACAGCCTCCTCTCCTGCCCCTCCAGAGGGATACACCTAAAATGCAGAGCTAATCTCTGCAGCTTAAAACCTTCTATGGCTCCCATTGCCTACAGGAGTGCGTGCTGCTTATTCCAACACTTAAGAAGAATGTTCATTCCTGGGCATCCCCTGAGATTTTATTCCTTGGAGTCTGGAAGTGGGAACCGGACTCTGCATTTCTACAAGCGCTGCAAGCCGATTCTGATATGAGTATTCCTGAGACCACACATAGGAAAATGTTGACTCACAGGAAATGCCAGAACTTTTCCGAATGACATTGGCCTGCCCTGTAAGATCGCTAAGCCGCTTTTCTGTCCACTCGTCCCCATTCACCCTATACTCCAGTTGCATGGAGTTGCTTGCCTGTCCTCAAAGGGCCCCATCCTCACACGGCCCCCATGAAGCATCCCTGCCTCTCTGGAAATGCAGACTTCCCCACTTTCCCGCTGATCCCTTCAGCCCTTCTCCTGTGGCCGGAACCACCTGCCATCTACAGATGTCCTCCTGGGCCGTGACGATCTTAAGACAGAGAGAGCGACAGCAGCTGCTATGTCTCGGCATCCCCAGGGATCGCCCCCATGAAGGTGTAAACTCAGGAGTAAGGGCAGAGGAGAAATGGTAAGGCAAGGGGTCGGGCTGGCAAGCTTCAGTTTCCATGTGACTCGAGCCCCCCCCCCCCCCAAGAGTAGAGAAAAGGGACACAGGCACAAAGAGCCCGTAAGACAAGTCAGCATCCGGAATCAGATTTCCAGGGGGCACAAAAGGAAACAGGTCCTATCAGAGTGCTGGCTTCTCTCCAGGCCTGGCTGCAGCCACAGGGACTAGAGTCGTGGCCTCAGAGGTGCTCTGAGATGACGGGGCCCAGGCCCCCGCCGTCCCGCGGAGCCCCGGCCGGTCACCTCACCTCTCTCCTGGTTTCCCCCTCCTGCGTCCTAGCCTTTGCCCGAGTTCAGGCTGTTCCCCGCCAGGAACTCAGGCACCGGGGTTTGTAAAGAAACATCTCTAAACAGCAGCTGACAACACGCCCCGGGAAGACGACAGACCTCCCACTTGCCGAGGCTTCACCAAACCTTTAAAGGGTGCAGTCTACCACCCTGCAAGCCTCCCACAGAAGCTGTCAGGAGCATCACAGAAGATGAAAACCTGCCCCGAGCAAAGTTCACACAGAAGGCTGCCAGTCGGGGGCACGGGGCGGGGGGCCGGCTCCTGAGGCTGGAGTTCCACAACCAGCAAGGCGCCCATCCCCAGGGCCCGGTCACCCTCCGTGGGGTGGACTTCGCCCCCTGATCCCAGAGGGACGCCCCGCAGGATCGGAGGGACCTTGGGTGTTGGAGGGGGAGACAGTTTTGCTTTAAATGTCAGCTCTGCGGTGAGTGACTCTTCCGAGTCGGGTCAACCTTCTGAGCCCAGTTTCCTAGTGTGTGAATTGGGGAGTCACTCACCCCGCAGAAGAGCCCAGCACCAGGCCTGGTGCATGGGAGGCCCTCCATAGATGACGGCTCCCTTCTCACCTCTGCCTGACGTCCGTCTGTCCGTCCATCACCTCTTCAGTTAGGCAAGGTCTCCATAACAGTGGCCTTGGGAACGGACACTCCAAGGCCAGAACAGCTACCTGGGTTCGAATCCCGGGCCTGGCGCTTCTTAGCTGTGTTGTCTTGGGCAAGTTATGTCTCCTCTCTGTGCCTCTGTTTCTTCATCTGTAAAATGGTGCTAATCATGGCATCTAACGCTTACCTGTCATTGTGAGGCTTAAATGGGTTATGATAGACGACGTGCTCGAGGAAGAGTCTGGCACGTAGAAAACTCTCAATAAATGTTAGCAATTACTGTCAGTCTTTTACCCAGTCAACGTGTTGTGAGGGCTTACAGCAGGCCCGCTGGGGGCTGTGAAGGAGTCTACAATGAAGCCGGAAAACTTGTGTGCAGGCCTCTAGATTGCGTCGTCTTAAAGGACTGTGTCCCAGCGTTAGCCCCCCCCCCCCCAGCAAAATACGAATGTGTTCTAATGAATGCAGTATAGCTAAGTGGGAAAAGCCGGGCTTTACCGACAAATAGACCCCAATTCACATCCTAAGCTGTGTGACATCGAACAACTGGCTTTACCTCTCTGAACCTCGGTTTCTTTATCTGGAAATGGGGGGTAGCGATACCCACCTCTCGGGCCTTGTCGAGGATGTTCCGGAAGAATGGACGACCCAATAAACCTTAGCATCCTTTCTCTCGTCCACCCAGCTTTTCAAGAATTATTAAAAAGCAGATTGCCTAACCAGAGAGGGCTGGCCAGCTCAGGCGGGATGCTGTTTCGGAAAGTTGAGAAAAGCTCTTCCTGAGTCATGGCTGTGGAAAGTTCTTGGCACAGCTCCCCAGCTTTCCTCTGTCCTCAAACTGCTGTGCTGCCTTCTCAGTTCTGACTCACCAGGCGCTCCTATGGCTTTCTCTTTCCCCACAGCAGTGGGTGGTTGTTTTGGCTCTAATTTCAATATCTCATTATCCTGGGACACAGTCACTCAGTCACACAGCGTCGGACCCAAATCCATCCAGACACTTCCCACCCTCACAAGCAGGACGCTTCCCTTCCGTGACTCATAGAGGCCCGGACAAGCGCACGTCACATGGGGCTGGAAGGGGCAGAGGGGAAACAGAGGATGGTGAGGGTCCTAGCGTTGGTACCCCATGCTGGAAACTGCATACGCCCACAGCCCCGATTAATTCTGATAACAAGCCACCCACGCAGGCAATATCGTCCCTATTTGCCAAGTGTGGGACCTGAGACTCAGAAAGATGACGCCACTTACCCTCTAGTACATAGCAGAGCAGGGACCTGCATCCAAGTCCTTGAAGAAGATTCATATTTTTAACCGTCGGACAATACAGCCCCTCGCTGTGCCAACTTGGCCCCGAGGTCCCGCTTCTGCCGGTGGGTATAATCAGCACGTCAGAGCCAGCCTGTCCTTCTGCAGGTCAGGCTGAGAACACGGCTCATGTGCACACACGTGCACACACACACACACACACACACACACACCCGGGCCCGTGTGCTACCGTTTGCAGTGGTGAGATTTCCAATCCCGGGAACCTTCCTGCATTCTTAGCCTGGTCTCTCCGGCTGCTTGCCCTCACTTGGAGCAATCATACTGCCGGAAGCTACAGGAATGGGAAAAGGCAAAGAAGGCAGAAAGAAACAGTTATAAAGGTGAAAAACAAAATGAAGCGTCTGGGACCCTCTGCTTGGGAGTGAGATGGAAGGCCCCCTAACCTCTGGGCAGCTGAATCCACACTGAGCCCCTGACTGCTAAAGGCAGAAGGGAGGAAGGTGGGAAGGTGAGAAAAGGCGACAAAGGAAAGGCGGGTGACAGCGGGGGGTGGTTGTCCTTTGGGGTCTGGATTACAAATAAGTCTCAGTTTCCCGATCTCTCAGGTGGGCACTGAATGGAGGTCTGTCTCAGTACAAAACCACCCGTCTTCACACAACCTCCTAACTGCCTCCCGACAAAATACAAGCGCTGGGCATTTGGGAACAGGTTTCTTAATCGCCATTTTATGGAGGAAGAAAATGAGGCTTCGGCAAATTAAATAAGTAGACCAAAGACCCAAGGCTGGAAAATCCTGGAGCCAGGTTCCTGTCAGGTGCACTGGTTCGGGGTCCGTGACCCTTCTTCCCTCAGCCCATGCCCTCTCTCTGTTGAAAAGCATCACAAAGCCCTGTCTGCCATCAAAGTGCAGGTAAAAAAAAAAACAAAAAAAAAAACCTTCTCTCCCGATGCAAAGAGACACCCTGAACTGGGCCTGAAATTCCTCCAAAATTCCCTCCTTAGGGTAACCAACTTGGGGAGCAAGACAATAAAAGAACCAACCTGTTTGCTAAAATGGAGGCTAATCTGTTCTCCAGAGTCTCAAGTAGTTCAAGAAAGTTCGATAGTTCCAGAGAGACATGGACTTTCACACGTATTTTGAAAGTTTACCTGTGGATAGATTTTTTTTCTCTCAGTCTAATTTCCTCTCATGTTTCAGGCTTGGCTGTTTCTCCCATATCTGGGATGAGAAGAGAGAAAGTGGGATTTTCAGTGCTGTGTCTGCTTGACAGGCTCCCCCCGACACGTTCTTCTGCTCTGAGGCCGTCATGCCAGGAGGGAACACGCTGTGTGGCCCGGTCTTCGTGCACATTTAATTTCGCGTGCACAGTGAGGCCGTTTATTCAAAGTCCTTGGAAATACAAAAATCCCATTCCCAGCCACATTTGGAGGGAAGGGAAGTAGGATACTAACAAGCCCCTTTCCTCTCTGTTTTTTCACAGAAAAAAAATGCAATGATATCAACTCAGGCATGAAGGTACCTTAGTTGACTTCATATTCCTTTCTGGGTTTTGTCAACGCTTTCCTGGGGACACACAGTGGTTTTTACCTTTTTTTTTTTTAATCCAAAACAAATTTTTTAAATGTTCATTCATTTTTTAGAGAGAAAGAGAGAGACAGAGCGGGAGCAGGGGAGGGGCAGAGAGAGAGGGAGACAGAGAATCCGAAGCAGGCTCCAGGCTCTGAGCTGTCAGCACAGAGCCCGATGTGAGGCCCGAACTCATGAACCGCGAGATCATGACGTGAGCAGAAGTCAGACACGCAACCCAAGGAGCCACCCAGGTGCCCCTCACGGTGGTTTTTTTTTTAAATGCCTCGTGCAAAGTTTATACCTATTTTTTTATAGGTATCTTATCTTAGGATCTGAAGATTGATTTTTCATGCCCAAAGCTAGAAAAGGTGTAGTTTGGCTTTAAACCTGAGGCATGGGCTTTTTTCTCCCAGGTCATCCAATTGGTGTTTCCCTCCACCTTCTCCATCGTTGCTGTGGGCTGTGTGTGTGTAAAGCCCCTTCCTCGTCTCCCTGGAAAACGTTCAGGAAAACCTGCCAAGCTCATCACTGGGTTATGGGATTGGCTCTGTGTCTGGGGAGGTAGCGTGCTGAGTCCCCCTCCCAGGTCGCGTGGGGTCAGGGCGGACGCTAGCCATGGGGACCCGGCCGCCTTGGAGTCCCATGGGTCAACGGTGTTCTCTGACGAAAATGTTTTCCACTTTTGTTGCCGTTGCAGTCAGCAAATTTGGAAACAAGGAATTCAACACTTTTGCATTTTAAGGGACCTTAGGGATAATCTGGCCCACATACTCCAGTTTACAGGTGAGAAAATTGAGGCTGACAGAGCGAAGGGGCCTTCACCTGGCCACCCAGTTGGTTAGCAACAGAGCTGAGACTCAAATCTTGACCTTTTCCTGACCACTTGCTTCCTTGTGTGTAGCTTGGGGCTAACCTATTATGTGAAAAGCCCTGTGTTATAGTCAAAGTAGCCTTATAGAACCCAAAATCCAAACAAAAAGGAAGGAAGGAAGGAAGGAAGGAAGGAAGGAAGGAAGGAAGGAAGGAAGGATGGGGGAAGGGAGGAGGGAGGGGGAAAGAAGGAAAGGAGGAGGAAAGGAAAGGAGGGAAGGAAGGAGGAAGAAAGGGAGGTAGGAAAGAAGGAGGGAGGGAGGGAGGAAGGAAGGGAGGAGGGACGGAAGCGAGGAGGGAAAGTAGGAGGGAGGGAGGGAAGGGAAAGTAGGAGGGAGGAAGGAAGGAAAATGTTCCCATGAGCCCCACTGGCTTCAGGAGAGGGCTCCGACTCCTTCCCATGCAGAACAGACCCCTTTGCCACCTGGCCCAGCTACATTCACCCTGGTTCTTGCCACATTCTCTTCTCCCTTCTTTCCCCCATTTGAATACAGTTTCCCCCCTCAGCCTCCACACCCTTGCAGGTGCTGCTTTCTCCCCCTGGAAATCCCTTTCCTAGTTCACAGGTTGGCTCCTCTGGGAAGCCTTCCTGACCCCACCCGCGCCCCAGCTCCAGCAGGGGCAATCACCCGCTCCCTCAGAGCTGCTTCTGTTCTCAGCACTCACTCCTTTTGCCAGCTTTAGCATGTAAGTTGTTTGTGCCCGTGTCTGTCCCCTGCCAGGCGATGAGCCGCACCAGCTCGGGAAGCAGGTCTCCCCGCTGTGGTCCCGGCGCCTGCCTGGCGCAGGGCTGGCCGCAGGGCGGTTGCTAATAAATGACGGTTGGATATGTAAGCGGTCATCTAATGAATGGATGCTGCCCACATAACAGCCTCGTGTTCTGATGATGAGTTATTGACGATTTAGATCGATTTCGTGGCACAAAGAATGAAAACCGAGTGCATAAACTCCAGTCATATGTATCCCTCTCCCATCTGATTACACTTGTTAAATTTACAAAAATAAATAAATTGTGTACCAGCCCAGTGCAAAGTAGCCCTTTCTTGAGCAGCACACCGACCAGGCAAGGGCAAATACAGCAACATTTTTCCTGGCGATGAATGATCATCTAATCTGCATCCTAACTGCTCATTTTCTACGGAGGCACCAGATTACGCGTCCATGTAATTGAAGTATCCTGAGTTCTAACAGGAGCCCAGCTAGGTGGTAATTGTTGCTGGCTTCCCCTAGCACCCCCAAGATTGGGGAGCTGCTGACACATTGCAGAAATCCTTACTAAACGCTCTCCCTGAAAGCAAGATTGCAAAAATTCAAACCGAACGTGTTAATTGACTAGTACTTGGATTTGAAAGGTAAATTCTCAACGGCGGGCTGAGCTTGGGATGAGCCTGGGAGGACGCAGGCGGGAGAAAAGATCCTGGTGAGAGCCGTGAATGTTTCTAGAGAGCTTACTGGTTGACAGCTCCCGGCCCTTTTTCACAGTGGAGGGAACTGAGGCACAAAGAGGGAAGTAGTTTGCTCATGATCTCACCCAGGCAGTGGGACTCTAGAGGCTGGGATCTTGCTGTACTTCTTTCCCGAAAAAGCAACTAACACTTACGGAATGCCTACCATATGGTACTTTATGGAACACCTGCCAGTTATTTTCCTATGCATCATATAGTTGTCTCTCTCTGATCCTATATTGTAGCGCTGAAGAAAATGGCCTGATTTGTTTTGAAATAAGGTATAAATAGAAAGCCAAGTCTCCCAGGAAAAAGCCCTTTGCTCCATCTTCCTTCCGACTTGGGTTGCTGGTGTGAGGACATGATGCCTGGAGTAGCAGCAGCCGTATTGTGACCATGAGGCAGCAAGCCAATATACTGAGGATGATGAACTACAGAGAAGAACATGTGTGGCAGTCACTAAATCCTTGCACCGATCCTAGAGCCATCTACTTTCAGACTTTTTGTTTGGTGAGACAGTTAAGTGACTTTTTTTTTTTTTTGTACAACTAGTCAATGGTTCTATTAGCTACAGATGAAAGTATTCTTGTTGGCTGTAAGAGCTTTGAAAGGGTCCCGATAGAGTCAGTCCTCAGCATCGTATGTGAATTTTACACACGAGGAAATGTGACTCAGAGAGTTGAGGTCAATGTTACATAGCCAGCAAGATTTGAACTCGGGCATGCCTGCCTGCCATGATGTTTATTTACTACATTCCCTCACTCGGTCAACCTAAGCCCCTCCTGGGGCTTCCTTATGGTCCCCCCTAACCCAAAGTCCATTCTCTTGGTGTGATTCTCGGTCAACCTGTCAGATCAGACGCCCCCATGTTAAGTGGGTGTTGAGTGTGTGTTGATTGCAGAAGGAGGGAACAAATAGGAGAATTATCAGTTCCGGGCTCATACTGGGAGAACCTATCCGGGACGCCATCAGGGGAATCCTCTAGCACTTACCAGAGAAGCTGGTAGAAAGATGCCACCTCCCCACTGGCAATCTCGCATGGAGAAGTGGCAACACGTCCTCAAGCACTATGGCAAAAATCCTAGACTTTCTGCTCTAGGCCTGGCCCATAGGACCTCCTGACACCCCCCAGGGGCTTTTACTCTTCCTTCTGCCCCTCCCCTGTACCTGACCCGTGCTCTCCTTCCAGGTGGCCCAACCTCTTCCGGAACATGAGAGGAGCCAGCATCTGTCCATTCTGCCCGAGACATCTCGTCCCCAGCGTCTCTCTTGACCTCTCGGCCTCACCCCATCTTGCCTCCTCTCCCCACTCACCTGGTCTGCACCCAGGACACCTGTGCTGGTGATGTTACACCTGCCGCAGGGCCCTGGCACCGGATTTTCCCTTTAGCCCTGACTCTGACCGTCCTCCTCCGGCGTGATTCATAGTCAGTCCTGGATCACACGGTTTGGGCTCCACTCTGCAATTTCACCTTCATGTCAAGCCCTCGTGCCTCTGGGGTCAGGTGCTCAGGGCTGGCTGGGGTCCCAATTCCTCTGAGTGGACATCTCTCCTATTGTCCAGGGCTCACGGACCCTCCCTCCCAGCCCTCAGGCGACTGCAGATACGCTACAGACATCTTCTCTCTCACCTAACTAGTTCTTTCGAAGAGACAAGCCACAGGATTTCTATTCTGGATCTGAGAGGAAGATCCGCCACTCCCGTGGTATGACACTGGGCTGGAAATAAAGTCCCTGGTGCCTCAGGATATTTCCCACCTCTCCCTGAAGTGCTCTACATTATCCCTTGTGAGCGCAGACACAGGGGATGGTCACTCTCCTGCATACAGCGGATGAGGGTGGCCTGTGTCTCACTCTAGGACTGTCACGCCATCCCTAGGACACGCAGGGGTGCCTTTACCCAGCAGTTCTGGATGGAGCTTTCCAGGAGGTGTCGGATCACCCTGGTGGTTCCTGGAACCACGAGACCCAGATTTGTGGTGCACACATTAAACCTATCTGCTTCCAGCCGACTCCTTGGGATTTCCTGCACAAAAAGAAATCCCTAGGGAAAGAACTTTAGCTTTACGTCCCTAACGGGTACATCCACGTATAGATAATGCTTTTATACACACCCGTGAGTGTTCACACGCACACACACACACACACACACACACACACGACTCTGGGAAGAACAAGGCTTGGGGAATACTTCGGGAGAGCCCTGCTAGCTGGAGAAGATGCATTCTACTTATTATTATTATTATTATTATTATTATTATTTTAATCTCTAAACCTCCTCATTGAAGAGCATACTATTTTACTGGCATCAAAGACAAAATAAAATCTTTGCCCCTACGCAGCAACCACACAGCAGCAAGAAAGTATCTTGTAAAAGCAAGAAGAGACCGGTCTGCAGTCTGCTTGGTCTCCGAGGGGGCCAGATTCTAACGCCTTCCGTCTTGGGGAAAAATTTTAAAGGGCCAGAAAACTTTTGAATGAATTTACGTGGCTCTGTTTTCGAAACTGGGAGTCGTGGTAGATTTAACAAGGCCCAAAGAGTCGCAAAGGTCTGTCTCCCCCTGCCGCTTTCGTTCAGATGACCCAGGGTCTGAAAGGTTATGTGGCTCGTCCGAGGTCACCGCGCTAGAAATGGCAAAGCCTGGAGCCGCCCGTCGGGTCTGTCTGCTGTCCAAGGTCCACGCTTTCCACCACTAAGCTTCCCTCCTCACCCACCCCTCCCTGAAGTAGGAGGAGGCTGAAAGAGAAGGCATCCATTGCTTTGCGGAATCCCTTCCTCAGGTAAGAGGCTTGATGTGAACGTCCCGGATACCGATCCGTCAGCACGGTCCTTGCAGGTTAGCGGAAGTGAGGGGTAGATTTGGGGAGCTGGGGGGGGGGACTCACTGCACTTCAGGAGAACCACGGTTGGGGGGGGGGTTCATTGCAGAGTCCAGCTGGTGCAGGCTGCTTACGGGAACGTGTAGGACGTGCCTCACGTGGTCAAGAGGCTCTCCTGTGCCTACATAGACACACACTGGCTCATTGACGTTCACGTTCAAAGAGGTGGGTATAGTTATCCTCATTTGTGGAAGACAGAGAAACTGAGGCTCGGAGGCACCGAGCACCTGCCTGCTGACACACGGTGGGGGGAAAAAGAGGAGAGGGGATTCAGACGATGGGGCTCCCAGACCCAGACTATTTCCGCACTCCCTGTGAGCGGGCCCCGGGCCCTTCCCAGCCTGTGACTGGAGCAGACAAGGAATCTAGTTATTTTATTATTATTTTCTAACTTCCATCGTTGACATCTGCGTAGACTTGGTGGACAGAAGCACGGAGATTTGTCCCACCGGCCTCCACTTTGTTTGAAAGGCCGCAGTTCCCCGGCCCCCCGGGGCCGCCCGAGCTTGGTGGTGACTTGGTCGGTGACACTTTCAGCAATAGGTGACGAGTGTCGTGGGCGCACCACAGCCTTCCCTCCCGCCTCAGCCCTGCACCCCCCCCCCCCCACCACCAAACCCTCTGCCTCTGAGCTCTGTTTCTTTCTGTAACGAATACCCCTCAGTCATATATATTTAACATTCTTCATGCTAATTAAAGCGTTCAACCTCTTGGTGCTGTTCTTGGTGACTGACACTGTTTCAAAGCAGATTCAGAAATAGTTTTGGTCTTGACATTTATGCAGCCAGTGGGTGTTGTTTATTGCTGAGCAATTAGAACATAGATTAACATAATATCACTCCTCAACTTCAAGATCTGGGAGAGCAGCTCCGGGGGGGCTCACCCAGCCCGCTCCCTTTTGTCTTTCTGCTTTTCCCTCCTCCACACCCATCCACCCACCTGCCTTGAAACATGGTATTTCAAATTTATAGTTCAAGAAAGTTTGTGTAATCTAAGTCATAAAAAGACATGTCTTTTTCTTCCACTGCAGATGCAGCCCACGGTACCTGTATTCTCAACCAAAAAGGCATTTTTTTTTTCTTTTCTGTCTTTGAAAACTTTTTTTTTTTAAATCTCCTTGCCCACTTTTAACTCTTGGGAAGAGTTGAGGTCAGGAAGCAGGGATTGGGCTAGTTACGTACCTTCTCCCGAGTGGTTTCCCGCAATCTCACATTCACCGTTCTCTTCTGCCAAGGGCATTTGTGCCTTAACGTTACATTTGTCCTTCTGTGGGAGGAGAGTCACCCCTGGGCTGGTCTCTGCAACAACAAGCTAGATAAGAGGCGATCTTTGCCAACTGTGCTTGCCCTGCGGGTCAGAGACGCTCCTGGGGGTTACAGAGGTCACCTGCCTCACGTGTCTCCACTCGAAGGGACGGGTGCCGTGGAACAAAGGGCTTGAGCGAGGACAGCCCTCCAGTTCGCAGATCGGGACCTCATGGGCACTGCCAATGACTTCCTCTGTCTGCCCCTACGTCCTGATGTTTGTAAATCCGAACTCCTCACCACTGCCACCAGAACCACCCTGATCTAAGCTGCAGCTGTCTTTTGGTTGGATTATTGCAACAGTTTCCTCCATAGTCTCCTCGATCCCGCCCTCGACCCCTTCAATAAGGCAGCACAAGTATCTGTCTGATAAATATCAGAGGAATCGGGGCGCCTGGGCGGCTTGGTTGGTTAAGCGCCGACTCCGGCTCAGGTCATGATCTCGGGGTCCAACCCCGCGTGGGACTCTGGGCTGACAGCTCAAAGCCAGGAGCCTGCTTCGGATTCTGTGGCTCCCTCCCTCTCTGCCCTCCCCAACCTGCACTCTGCTTCTCTCTCAGAAATAAAAGAACATTCCGGAAAAAAAAAAATGTCAGAGCAATCATTTCTGGGCAAACATTTCTGATCCCTAAGACCACCCTTCGTTACACTGTTGCTGTCGAGGCTATGATTTATTACAGAAACAGGCTATGAATCACCGTCAACAAAAGGAAAAGGCATGTGGGGCAAAGGCCAGGGGAAACCAGGCACCAGCTTCGAAAATGGAATGACAGGAGACATCCCTGATCCCCCAGCAGCAGGCTGTGACAGGGCATGTGAAGCCAGGTCTACCAGGAGCGCCTGTTAGAGACTCAGTGCCCAGGGTTGTCACTGGGGCCGATCACGCAGCGCCGTCCTGCACAGCACAAACCCAGACTCCGGGCTGCTGCTGGAGGAAGGCAGGCGAGGTGGTTCAGCCCAAGCCACACTGTACAAACAGAAAGGGCGGGGTGGGGGGCCCCTTATCAGAGAATAATGGCAGCCTGCCTCAAAGCAAGTTCCCAGCGGCCACCTAAGGGCCACCTTTGTTAAGCAAGCCTCTCCGAAGGCAGCAGACGGGCCTGCTATGCACACGCTTTTCTGCACACCTCCTCTGTGAAGCGACAATATACGCAAGGTCTTCTGAAACACAGTCAGTATACGCCTTCTGTATTCGCTCTTACTATCATCATTTCCTTTTCTTCATTAAACCTTCCTTGTCCTTAAACAGCTTTATTACGGAACGTTTCAAGCATAAACAGAAGTAGAGGGAATAGAAGGACCTCCAAAGGGTTTACCACCCAGCTTTACCAGTGACCAACTTGGAGACAATTGTGTTTCGTTTGTCACTTCCCCACAAATCCCTGCAGCCCGTATACCCAGATCATTTTGATGAAAATCCGAAATATCATGTCATTTCATTCATAATTACTTCAGTAGGTATCGATTAGAGATAAAGACTCACTGCTTAAAAGATGTAGGTGCAATAATATCTAACCTAAAAAATGGATGTTGAGCCCTTCATTTTAACAAGTATCCAGCTAGTGTTTAAATGTCTCCAGTTCCTCGTGGTCTCTTACCCGGGCCGTTGGGACAGCATCCAAAATGATCTCCTCACCTCCAGGGTCTCCATTCAGGGCACCTACCCCACTGCTCCACAGAGCTCCCTGTATATCACACAGCTGAAGTGGTCACTCCCCTCCCCCAAATCCTTCAATGGCTCCCTATTGCCTGCAGGAGAGGGTTTGACACCCTGCAGGCTCTTTTATAATCTTCCCAGCGCCTCTTTCCTGAGTCACCTCTGCTTCTGCCTTCCTTTCAAACCCCAGCTCCACTAGTCGGCTTTCTGGTTACTGGTATTCCTCTGTGCCTTTGTCTCCGTCGTTCCCTCTTCCTGGAATGGCCTTTGTTGTCTCCTTTCCTGGTAATCTTGTCTTCCACTGCTCCCCCCAAGCCGATCAGGCACCCCCATCCTTGGGTCCGCAGCCCCTGTGAGCGGGGTTCCTTGTGCTGCTCTCTCCTCTCTTTGGTCCCATCCCGAGTTTCTCAAACGTGGAGGCTGGTCTTAGACTTCTGATGCCCCCAGAGCCTGAGCAGGCTGGAAACAGCGTGGGTGCCCCGGTGTACTGAATGAATGGACAGCTGGGGTAACAAATAAACAGATGAGCAGAAAACTTAAGAAGACGGTTATTTTCGAGTCTGCAGCTTTGTCTCTCTCTCTCTCTCTCTCTCTCCCTGGGTCCCCGCTGCTCATTTTTATTTTCAACTTTTTATCACACCATTTCCAGCTTGTGCAGCTGGCTTATCTTTCCGCTCCCTGGCAGGTCAAACTTTTTAATCCCGACTAACTCAGTGCAGGCTCCCAGGGGCCAAGTGCGAGCTCTCGCCAGCTGCTCCCTGCTCCCTGGTGTGAGCCAGGCAGGCCCTGGCGCACGGTGATTGATTACCTGAGACCCTGCTTCTCTCGGAAGTGATCCCAGAACAAAAGAGCGGCCCGAGGGATGTCCGGGCGCCACGACCCTCCAGCCTTGACCTGGATAAGCAGTGGCTCCCATGCGAGTGATGCTGCATTTCATCTGGGTTGGCCCACTGTGCACCAAGAGAGATCGAGGCAGAGAGGCGTGAGAAATGGGAATGCTGTCTCTACCTTTCTTTTCCCTTGATTTGAAAAGAACTGGGAATTGTTATATTGGGTCAAATGCAGCTCTGTGGCTTGGTGATATCAGGGGCCACTTGCCCAGGCACCGGGTAGTGGGCACTATACTGGGAGCTTTACAGGTGCAATGCCATCTGCTCCTTCCAAAGACCCTGACAGAGGACTTCTCACCTCCATTTTACAGATGAGGCAACCGAGATTCTAAAAGATCATGAAGTCACAGAGAGAAGGAATGAAGAATTGGACCCACCCCCAGGTCTGCCGAGAGCCCTGGCCAACAGAACAGGACTTTCCATACTGTAGGTTCAACCTACTTGAGAAGAGTAAAATCAGTGCAGTGGGTCTGGGACCAAAATAATTAAAAATTAAAAAAAAGAACAGACTAGAATAGACCTGAATCCCGAGGAACGGAAAAGAGAGCGTATCTTGGGGAGCACAGGTCAATGCTATTTCGCGAAACTTCCCATCAGTTGCTGTTCGTGGTTTAATCAGTGGTACAGTCGTCTGCAAAACCAATGCATTTTCTACCTTTATCAGTTTTCAGTTTGACTCAATTCGGTTCCATCCAACTCAATTCGTATGAAAAACCCTCAATTTCATCCCACTTAGATCGGCAAAACTTGAGCGCCGCTGTGGGTCAGCCCCTAAGGGTACAAAGAAATAAACGTTATGCATTGGCTGGCCACTGTGCAATATCTCAAGTTCTTTTTCTTTTTCCAAAACACCTCCCTCCCTTGAGCTTTTCAAAGATGACAGCACGTCTCGTTCTGCAGTTTGCCCTTCTGAAACATTTTTGTGAGCTGGAACTCAGTATAAGATTGGAATGCGGGGTTTGGGGCAGACAGTCTGGGGTTCAAATTCAGGGGCGACGCCTGAAAAGTGCTTAGGGCACGCAGGAAGAGTCCAGTCCATCGTAGCCCGGCAATCATGTTGCTTGTATTTTCTAAAGTTTCCTGATGGTGCTCTTGAAGTTTCCAGCCTTGAAGAAAAAGTCATTTGTATTTTATAGCAGGGAACTCAGGTGAGGCAGGGCAGGTTGGGGATGCCGGGGTACAAACTCACACCTGGAGTGTTGCAATTTGAATGGCCACTGGGAGTCCTCTACCCATAAAGGCCTGCTAAGGCCCTCTGGGAGGGAAAGCGCAAAGGACTTTAAGAATTGGGCTCTGGTCTATTAGATTGTCTATTGGAAAAATAACTATGAAAGAAAGAGTGATAACCAAGGATACACTTGAACTCAGAATGGGATGCTGCAAACAAGATGCTAACTGTGATGAGCTGGGCAGAATCAGAGCATCAAGGATTCATGGGCCACCATTTCTTGTTCACGTGAAGGGAAACCACACATTGCCAAGGCTGGGAGTCAGCATGGAGAGTGTGTCAGAGCCTAGACTCTGTGGCCAGATTGCCTCGCCTTGAATCTTGGCTCCTCTGCTTGCTGGGTGTGAGAGGCTGGGCAAGGTACTTGACCTCTTTGGGATTTCGTTTTCTTTACCTCCAAAAAAATGGTTCATAACGGGTACCTGCTGTTGTGTTGTGGTGAAATTTGAATGAATTACCACCTGTGAGCCTCTTCGAACGCCACCTGGCGTGTGGTTGGCACTTGTTACAAACCAACTGCTGTCGTTATTATTATTACTACTGTTGTTATTAGTTTATTAACCAGAACTCTTCCAGAGACGACCAATACACATGGGCTTAGGAAGAAAAATGGAATCCGTTGTCTCACGTAACACAAAGCTCTAGGATGTAATGCTTAGTGTCATGCTCCACTGATGTCACCAGAAGTTCCCCCCATATTTCAGCTCTGCTGTGCTCTGTGGTGGGCGTTCTCCCATATAGCCTCTTCTGTGTGGTGGCAAAGACGGAGGTCTGCAGGCTTCCACCCTACCAGCTACAACTCTGGTGGAAAGGGAAAACTTCTTTGCTGAGGCCACCAAAAGTCCCAGGGAAGATGCTCATTTGGCCCAGCTCAGGTTGGGCTGCCACCTCTGAACCAATCACCATGTCTAAGGGGTGGAGTCAGTCCTCTCTGAACCACACGGACTGAGAGTAGAAGGGGTGACTGCTCACAGGGAAAACAACGTGGTGGCCAGAAGGAAAGGAGGCTGCATGTAGGGCGGGCAGAACAACACGTGTCCTGCTGAGGACTCTCCAGGGTTGCACTGATTAGTGCAAACATCCTCCATTAAGGCCCGGCACTGCTCCTAATTCCCCTCACCACTTCCACCCTCTGCCTCTTTGCTCACACTGTTCTATCTGGAAACACCTTAGTTCCCTGCCCCAAATAAATGCATGTACTTGCCCCCCAAAACCACGCATCCTTCAAGGCCCATTCACACAGACCTCCTCCCACTGAAAGCCATTTTTGTTTGTTCAGTTAGAGGTACCCTCACCAACTTTTCTAGCTCCCTTCTACTCTCAGATGCCTCTCTGGATTTTCTAACATGGGAATCCTGTACGGATCTTTCAACCACCACCCTCTTCCCAACTTAGGGACTGATCTCCCCTTTCTGTATCCCCAGCTACACCCAACATACACCGGACCCAAGTGGACACTCAGCAAATATCCATTAAATCAGGATTCATGATAGTAAAAATAAAATATCAGCTATTCCTTGAGCAGTCTTGATGTATCAGTCACTGCTCCAAGTGCTTTATATGATTTCATTATGTCATTTTAGCAATACCATGAACTGGGTTCATTATTATCCCATCTTATTTTTTTTTAATTTTTTTAATGTTTATTTATTCTTGAGACAGAGACAGAGCGTGAACAGGGGAGAGGCAGAGAGAGAGGGAGACACAGAATCTGAAACAGACTCCAGGCTCTGAGCTGTCAGCACAGAGCCCGACGTGGGGCTTGAACCCATGAACTGTGAGATCATGACCTGAGCCGAAGTCGGACGCTTAACCGACCGAGCCACCTGGGGGCCCCTTATTAGCCCATCTTATAAATGAAAATACAAAGAGTCAGACAGATTCAGGTCATATAACAGGTACTTGCTACAGCCAAAGTCCAGATCCAAGTGTGTGGGTCGTCAGAGTCTATTTTGGGCCTTTGAGCCATAAATGTTTTGAGTTAGGCAAGGTCTGGAATTTAATATTAAAGCAATTGCTCAAACATAATTGACTTTGGAAATTATGGTTAATCATTGTCATGGTCCAAATAACTGAGTCCAGTTAGATCAAGTTTATTTATTTTTGAGATGGAGAGCACTAGCGGGGGAGGGGGCAGAGAGAGAGGGGGACAGAGGATCCAAAGCAGGCTCTGTGCAGACAGCACGGAGCCTGATGCGGGGCTCCAACTCACGAATGGCGAGATCATGCCCTGAGCTGAAGTCGGATGCTTAACCGACTGAGCCACCCAGGTGCCCCAGATCTTTCCTTTTTTATTTGCCTACTGTGAAACCCTTAACACATATCCGTTGTCCCAGAAAAATATGCGTATTTGAATTCTCTCAACAGCACTAGGATGTAGGAACAGTTATTATTCTTCATTTTACAGATAAGTGAACTGAAGTACAGAGAGACATTCCCAGGGACACACAACAGGGAGAGGGAGTTAGGTCTTGAACTGAAGACTCTTGACCGCTGTGCTGACCGAGAAGTCCTCTGATTTCTCCCTGTTCTCCCTCTTGGAAGTGATGGGGACCTCAAGACCTTCCCTGTGCAAATGCTTATAAAGTTCCACATTTGCGTCACTGTTTCAACACCCAACACACTCAGTGGAACTGATGCGTAGAGGTTAACTGCTCCTGTCTACCTCCTCAGTGAGCTCAGAAATCACACCATGGAGTAAGGAAAGGGCCTTGCCCTATGGCGCATCTCTCTTAGCAACCAGTGCTGAATGAGATAGGATGCACTGAAAAATTCCTTTCTCTCTCAGGCCAGAGAAATTCACGATGATGGGATCAAGCTGCCCTGACGACTGCCAATCAAATTTATGCAGCGTGGTGGCGATGAGATCTGAGTGATTATTCCACTGGCTCAGAATCAATAGACGTCACTCTGCCTCCCAAGAGGTCTGCAGAGTCACATGACGAAGGACATGAATCCATAACCCCGCTACAGGGAAGAGTGGGAGAGCTGGACACAACCATCCAATCGATCACACCAAGGAACTTAGACTAGTGGCTTTGCCTCTCCGAACCTCAGTTTCCTCATCTTAAAAGTGGGGCTGTGGACACCATGCAGAGTTGATATGGAGGTTAAATGAGGCGATGAAAATGAAAGCACCATTTAAACGATAAAGAGCCACAGAAGTGTCTGATGCTATTCTTTAGGACAGACACCAGGTGTGAGGTCTCTTTCACCCCAGCAAAATCTCCTCTATGTAGTGCATACGCCATAAAGGAATGAATACATGATTATTTCCCAACATGCTTCAACAGCAATACTGTGGTCATCCATTGCGTTGCTTTCCCATTATCTATTCCTCTGTCTCCTCGTAACAATACCTTGGCACTCCTTTCGGAAAGTAGAAAATATCTCTTCCTCACCGTCCCTTCACGTGGCCGGTACAGGGTGTTTCCCTACAACGATAGCTTCATGAAAGGTTTCACAACCAACGTGTGGTCTCAGTGAGAGCCCTGAAGGCTTCAGGAATTGGATGTGGGATGAGCACACATCATAAGCTGGGCCACCAGGACGAATAGCATTGACTCAGGACTGTTGTTGGAACTATTTAGAAAGAAGCACTTTTTTTTTTTTTTTTTACTTGGCATGGTCAAGTCGGTAAATGAACTTGGACATCCTAGGGGTTGTCCTGCTACCCGGTGGGGATAAAATAAAGCCACCACAACAGAAAGCAGAATAAAGCAGTGGATGCATCAGATTTCTGAGGACACTGATGATCTGAAACCAGTGAAATACCCTATTTCTGAAATACCCTGAAATACCTCATTTCTGGCCTTTCCATGACATGAGTCAATACATTCCCTTTTTTAGTTGAAGGCACTTTGAGTTGGATTTCTGTCAAAAGAAAGCTGACTAATACAGAAACAGGTTTGGCCCAGAACAAATATAAAATAGATCTGATAGACCTCCCACTGGACTCTTGGGTTGGCCCAAATAGACTTACGAGGACTTTTATACTTTGTACCAGTGCTGAGACGTTGCGGTCTGGATTTATTCTTTGTGCCTGAGAAGGAAACCTCTCCCTCTCTTTGTCACTTGGCATCATAGCTTGACATTAGAAAGGACGAAAGGAAATGGAAGGAAGGGATGTCTGGCATCCCACATGCTGGCTCATCTCCAGAGAGTTGGCTCCCCAGTGGACAGTCCCAGGGGACCTGGAGGCAATCTCCTTTTGTGCTGTGTTGACCGCATCTGCTTCAGCTGATTACAGAGCTATCCTTCACTTTCCAGCCCTGTCAAGTGCTTCCATCCCTCAGCTCAGGGAAACTTCTCCCCAGATTGCAATCTTCCCTAAAATCTTCCATTGCCCGGTCCTCCTAGTCATTGCTCCTGTCGAAACCTTTTAATATGATTACACGGGGCAGCCCAGAGATACCACAGGCTCCGGAAATCCAGTTTGGGCTGAGTCTTGGCCCATCACTTACTACCCATATGCTGGTAAACGAGTCACTTAAACTCTTTGAGTCTCAGGTATCCTTTCTGTAAATCAGATATAATAACGTTTTTCTCCAAGGTTGCTGTGAGATTTTAAGATGATGTGTAAACGTGCTTTGTAGAGCATGCAGTAGACATTTGATAAATGGTAGGGATTGCTGTCATCCTTTCTCTCGACTTTTGTTTGCATTTTGTGCAATTCATTGTGCTTGATATGCGCTTTTCACCCAAATGGACTGCAAGGACACCAGAGCAGGCACGTTCGTGATCATGCCTTGAGTTCCTTATTGTTTTAGCAAGATCTCAAGACATAGTGGCTCCTTAATAACTTGGCCGGAGAAGAAATAGATGACGAAAAGGATATGCAAGTTTGTAGATGACCTGAAGGAAAAGAAATGGAGAAAGGAGGCAATACGGCTTTTACTTGGCCATCTCTGATTGAGAACACGTAGGACAAAGTTGCAGTGTTAGAGGAGCTCAGTCAAGTGGAGAAGACAAGGAAGATAAAAAGCAAGTAAAAATATAGTATTTTTGTTTTGGTTGCAGATAGAAATCTACTCCAGCCATCTTTTTTTTTTAATGTTTTTTTTTTTTAATTTATTTTTGAGAGAGAGAGAGAAAGAGCGAGTGAGCAAGCAGGTGAGGGGCAGACAGACAGGGAAACATAGAACCCAAAGCAGGCTCCAGGCTCTGAGCTGTCAGCACAGAGCCCGACACGGGGCTGGAACTCAGGAACTGTGAGATCATGACCCCGAGCCGAAGTCAGACACTCAACCGACTGAGCCACCCAGGCACCTATACTCCAGCCATCTTGAACAAAAGGGAGACACAGTGGACGGATGTTGGATATTTCGTGAAGCAGCAAGTCTTTGGGAGGGAGGAAAGGAGTGACGAGGGTGGCCGTGGTTACTTCGTCTGGAGTGCTGCTATTAACACAGCTTGTTACCAAGCACCCCCAGCTCCCCTCTCTCTTCCTAGAAGAAATGTTCCTATTTCCAGCACAGAAGTTCTGACTGGCCCAGATTAGGTCACGCATGTACTTTTCAATCACCTTCTCACATCAAACGCGGTCCCTGGAGGCTCACCTATGTCAGGGTTTGGGGGAGGTTTCTAGGGGAATGGGGCATCAAGAGCCAGAAAGTTCCCAGAGAAGTAGTTTCTACAGTGGTGAGTTTAGTTAGAGGTTTGTAAAGAGTGTCCTTGATCAGGCTTGGGGAAAGTGAGGGACAGCCTCCAAGAAGAGGTGGCCAATGAGTATGGTGGCCTTGAAAGCCAGTAGGCAGTTCATGAGAAAATCCAGATCAAGAACCTAGACCCTGAAGAAAGAGGGACTCTGTGGGGTTCAAGGTCTGAAGCTCACAGAAGAGCCCGTTTGGGCAGTCAAGTTTCCTCTCAAGGAACTGGTGAATCACAGGTGGAAAACAAACTGTGCTTCTGGGGCATCCGAGGGGTTTGGGAAGGTCAGGCTAGGGTATCGGGGTCAGGCTAGAGCCTTTCCATAATGTCAAGGAGGGGCAGTGGTAGGAGAAAACCAGAGTCAAAAATTCAGGCTCCAGTCTTGCTCAACCACTGACCAGCTACACGATTATAAGGAATTCTCCACCCTGAGACTCAGTTACCTCACCTGCAAAGTGGAGGAAATCATATTTCTCAGGCTGGATGTGCCGCCCAGAGGAGAAGATGTATTTGGAACCATCTAGCAAGAATTGGCAGGACCAGAAGACCCATCCATGCCCGTGGGTTTCCGTTTTCATTGTTGCTTTGGATGCTGTACTCTGAGGTTTCGGTGATTATTCTGATGGGGGATAAATTTTGGGAAGAGTCCATAAGGGAAGCATTCAGACGCCAGGAACTCAGTGACCCCGTGTATTTCAGCGACCCGTCCTTAATCTTGGGAACTGGCTAGAAGGGAGGCTCGCATATATGTGCTGAGCAGAGCATGTTGTATTTGTGGTTCTCACTCCTCATCATTGCGCGGGCTTTCGCACGCCTGTGCTCGCGGACCTCTTCTCCTTGGCTTTGCCCACTTCGTCTGGCTGCGTCTTTTTCAGATGCTTAATCTCTGGACAGAGAAACCACTGCAAGGCAGCATCCCAGCCCCAGGAGGAAGCCCCAGCTCTAATGCTGTAATTCCTGTGTTTTCACCTGACTTGTGACACCGCAAGTTCATCCCCCAGACGCCTCATTACACAGCGGAGTCCGGCCCAAGCTGAGGGACGTTATTTTCTTTGCTCCCTGGTTGCCGGGCAGGCCCGGGGGTAGGAGGGGAAGCCATTTCAGAAAGCCACCTGGAGAATGGCAAGCATCTGGTCTTTGGAAGCACAGACTAAGCTCTTAATGCTGGCTTTGTTGTCCATGAACCTTGGGGCCTAGAGCAACCTCCTTGACCACTCCGACTGTGTTTTGTTATATGTGAGGTGGGGAGAATCTCACTGGGCCATGGAAAAGCTCCGGTGAGGTTCTTAGGAGAGTGCTTTTGTGAAGTGGCATCCGGCCTGGGGAAAGGAATCAGGAAGTGTTAGTTTCGTTTACCTTCTTTCAGGTTAGAATAACCTGCGTCCTGGGTCCCTCTTCCCTCCAGGGGCCAGCAGACTCTTTCTGTGCCTCCCTAAGAGTCCTTGTCTCCTTTTGATGGTGATGAATGTAAAGGAAGGGAATTAGGGATGAAAAACAGAGACATGTGTGTATTTGCAGGCTTGGATTTTGCACGTATTTTCGAAATTCCTTCAAACTGTTTATCCTACTCGGCAAATCGGCCCTCCCCTGTCACCAGATCATCGATAAGCTCTCCAGAGTCTAGAGAAATGTCTACATGGGTCTGGGGAAGTTCAAGAGCATGAGACTGCCAGGTACCTAGGGTAAGTGGAAGAGAAGGGTCGGCCAAGGAGGAGGTCACTGGGCAAGAGGCATCGTCCAATTCACCACAACCCTGGGCAGCAAGTTGGCCGTGGGATGGGTCTCTGAGATACACAAATAGACAGAGAAGGGGTTTACAAAGTGATAGGAGAGAAAGGAGAGGTCCCTGGGATGTGACCTACTTGCTCAGCTCACCTGCAATATTTACCCCCCAGCGGGGTCGCAGGTCTGCTCAAGCAAAGTGAGAGCCCACCCCCACTGGACCACTCATTAAAAACAAGATGCTTGGGGTGCTTGGGGGGCTCAGTCGGCTAAACGTCCGATTTCGGTTCAGGTCATGGTCTCATGGTTTGTGAGTTCGAGCCCCACGTCAGGCTCTGTGTTGACAGCTCGGAGCCCAGAACCTGCTTGGGATTCTGTGTCTCCCTCTCTCTCTGCCCCTCCCCCACTTCCCTCTCTCTCTCTGTCCTTCCCCAACTCACTGTCTTCTCTCTCTCTCTCTCAAAAAGAAATAAAACATTTTTAAAAATTAAAAAAAAAAAAAAGCAAGATGCTGTTCTTTCGGTGAGAACAGATTGGAGGAGGAGGAGGAGGAGAGGCATTTGAAAGTGCGGCAAATTTGGATGACCCAGGCCTCGTTTCACTACTGTGGAGTCTGATTATTTTTTTTAAAAAATGCGAATATTTTGAGATGTTGTGGAAAGCGTGCAGACGGGGAGTCAAGGAGCGGATACAGAGGTGGTTAAGAGTTTTGCTTTCGGATCCATTGGCCTGAGGTCAAGATGGCCCAAGGACTCCGCTCCCTCACCATCTGTGGATGACCTTGAATAAATCACTTACTTTGCCAAACTTCAGTCTGGGGGAAATCATTGTGTAAAATTCACTGACACTATTTAGCACAGTGCCTCTATCTGTGTATCTACTCTTTATTACCAGACGTGTTGCTGTCGTCCGCTCTGGATCTTGGTAATAACAACCCGGTTTTCTTTTGAAGACGACCTCCTCTCCAAGTGTCATTTCTGCGTGCTTTAGGTGGAACTATCTTTCTGTGCCAGGCTGGATCTCACGACCCAGTCCTGTCCCAATCAGAAATGCCCTATCCCTGGCCATAGTGATCAGAGTAGGGTTAGGTAAATGTGAGGGGACGCGGGAGGTAGCAGAATCTAGAAGACAGGGCTGGGTAGAGGGCCGGCATAAAGAGGATCAGTGGCCTGCTGTCCAGGAACACAGACAAAAAGGAGACCCCACGGGAAGGATCCAGGAGAAGAAACACCTCGACCCTTGCTCTCCTTCCTCCCTCCTTCCGGTTTCCTGCCAGAGCTCACCAATGGCCAAACCCAATCAGAAGCCCAAGGCAAAGAAACAGGGATTGAAATCCTTTCAGGACAGCCTCCCAGGGCTGCAAACAGAATCCAGAAACAGGGGAGAGGGTCTAGAGAGGCAAGCGGAAGACAAATGGAGCAAGTTCATAATTAAAACAGCGTTACAGGCACCTGAAGAGAGAGAACGAATATGAACAGACCAGAAAATCCCAAAGTATCAACCAGGACATGTAGAAATTTAGTATAAGGAAGCGTGACATCTGGGATTCCAGGGGAAAATAAGGGCCTTGTAAAAAAGTGGTGTTAGGATAACCGGATAGACATTTGGAAAATGGTAAAAGTTGTGTCCACATCTCATCCTATTCATCAGGTTAGATTCCAAACGCATCAGAAATCTAAGTGTGAAAAGCTAAACCACACACATATTAAAAGAAGACACAGGAAAATTCCTTTAACCCTGGGAGTAGCAAGAGCCTCTTTTCTATGACTCACGATTCAGAAGTGTTAAAAGATTGATAAATTTATTTTTTTTTTTAATTTTTTTTTCAACGTTTATTTATTTTTGGGACAGAGAGAGACAGAGCATGAACGGGGGAGGGGCAGAGAGAGAGGGAGACACAGAATCGGAAACAGGCTCCAGGCTCTGAGCCGTCAGCCCAGAGCCTGACGCGGGGCTCGAACTCACGGACCGCGAGATCGTGACCTGGCTGAAGTCGGACGCTTAACGGACTGCGCCACCCAGGCGCCCCAAAGATTGATAAATTTAAATATCGAATTTTTATTAAGTTTTGCATGACCCAAAACATCACATGTGGTCAAAGTGAAATGAAAAGCTCAGAGAAAATAGTTGCAATTTATATCGTAAAGGGCTCAACTCATTAATAGCCTTAAAAAGCTCTTCGAAACTGAGATCAAATGGGCAAGAGACAGAGTTCATGGCAAAGGAAAGGTAAAGGTCCTCGAAACAAAGGGCAAGATGCTCAATCTCACTCAGCACAAAGGAAATGCAGATTTCAACTGCACTGCAATGCCACCTCCCACCTCTCAGAGGGGCCCGAATCCAAGTGCATTGTTTGCAAAGAAAGCTTCGATCCCCATGTTGATGGCAGAAGCGCAAAATGTCCAGCGCCTACAAATTTTACAACACGCAATGCTATTGCGTACGTATTGACCCTTTGACCAGGTAATCCTACTTGTAGGAATTTACCCTAAAGAGAGACTTCCATAAATAAGAGAACATCCCCTGTTTTATTTACTTCCCCTGTATTATTTCCAAGAGCAAAAAGACTGGACACAACTCAAATGTGCATCATTCAAAGAATGGTTGAATAAACGAGGGGTACGTTCGTGCAGGAGACTATGCTGTGAAAAATCAATGAGAAATAGCTCCATGTACAGTTTTGGAGTTGTTTTCTGGGTATTTTGTTAAGTAAAAAAGCAAGTTGTTGAACATCGTTTGGGGTTTGCTACCTGTGTGTAACCAAAGGGGAAGCGTATACTGTATTTAGAAAAAGCAGCAGAAAGGTAAATTGGAAACTTACACAAATAGTGTTTACCTATACAGGTTGGGGGGATAGAGCACAGAGACAGATATTTTCTGGGGTGCACCTTTTCATATGGTTTTAAGATTTTTTTTTGTTTTTAGTTTATTTATTTATTTTGATAGAGCTTGGGGAAGAGGCAGAGACAGAGAGAGAGAGAGAGAGAGACAATCCCAAGCAGGCTCTGGGCTGACAATGCAGAACCCAGTGTGGGGCTTGATCCCATGAATTGTGAGATCATGATGTGAGCTGAAACCAAGAGTCACTGCTCAACTGACTGAGCCACCTAGGCACCCCAGCTTTTAAGTTTTAACTATGTTAATACTTACGTATGCAAAAATGCAGCAAATAAAGTAAAAAGGCAACCAAACATTGGAAGTAAACTGAAACAAACAACCCTGGTAATGTGTTCATTTCACCACATTAGCACACAGCAAAGATCTCTTTTTTTTTTTAATGTTTATTTATTTTTGAGAGAGACAGACAAGATGAGAGTGGGTTAGGGGCAGAGAGAGAGGGAGACACAGAATCAGAAGCAGGTTGCAGGCTCCGAGCTGTCAGCACAGAGCCCGACGCGGGGCTCAAACTCACAAATCGTGAGATCATGACCTCAGCTGAAGTTGGATGCTCAACCGACTGAGCCACCCAGGCACCCCACTGAGAAAAGATTTCAAATGACTTTTGATCACAGTACTCAGGTTGTCCTCAAGGATAAGAAGAGCTGCAAAGAAATATAAAACTTCATTCAGCAATTTCATTGTTCATAGTCATATAGTAATTGTAACACTGTAATAATTTAGTGCTTATTATAGGTAGGATAAAGCAAATATATAATATGCATGTATGTGTTATCACGAACTAAGATTTTTGGTTTGAGATTAAAGAACATAAAAATGTGAATTAAGGTGTTCTGAATAAGCCTTGTAATACTAAATTTGAATTTTGAATATCAATACAGACTCATGATTTTATTAAACAAATATATTTTCTAGTTCTTTCCATTGAAAAGACCTAGAAGAAATGGTATTCTAATAGCTATGAGCTCACTTGGCCCCTAGATCTTAGTCTCTGACTGCCATTCTCCCCTAAAAGGAAACAGAGCTCCTTGGAGAAATGGATGATGCTAAGTCTGGGGCAAAGTATAAAATGAGTAGTGTTGTGTGAGAAAGCAAGAATGTTGAAGGCATGTTAAAAGGACGAAGCCAGTTCATGGGAGCTCCTGCTGGCCAAATTTGGGACATTTTGAGCATCAAACAGGAAAATAACTTTGATTGATTGCAAAATACAGAATGAATAACAATTCACCAGTCCATAAGTGATTCTAGACAAATAAAAGAGCAATATGAATGGATGGTGGATGGATGGATGGATGGTGGATGGATGGTGGATGGATGGATGGATGGATGGATGGTGGATGGATGGTGGATGGATGGATGGATGGATGGTGGATGGATGGTGGATGGATGGTGGATGGATGGATGGTGGATGGATGGTGGATGGATGGTGGATGGATGGATGGATGGATGGTGGATGGATGGTGGATGGATGGTGGATGGATGGATGGATGGATGGTGGATGGTGGATGGATGGTGGATAGATGGTGGATGGATAGATGGATGAATGGATGGATGGTGGATGGATGGTGGATGGATGGATGGATGGTGGATAGATGGTGGATGGATGGATGGATGGATGGATGGATGGTGGATGGATGGATGGATGGTGGATGGATGGATGGTGGATGGATGGTGGATGGATGGATGGTGGATGGATGGATGGATGGTGGATGGATGGTGGATGGATGGTGGAGGGATGGATGGATGGATGGTGGATGGATGGTGGATGGATGGTGGATGGATGGATGGATGGATGGTGGATGGTGGATGGATGGTGGATAGATGGTGGATGGATGGTGGATGGTGGATGGATGGTGGATGGATGGTGGATGGATGGATGGATGGTGGATAGATGGCGGATGGATGGATGGATGGATGGATGGATGGTGGATGGATGGATGGTGGATGGATGGATGGATGGTGGATGGATGGATGGTGGATGGATGGTGGATGGATGGTGGATGGTGGATGGATGGATGGTGGATGGATGGATGGTGGATGGATGGATGGATGGATGGATGGTGGATGGATGGTGGATGGATAGATGGATGAATGGATGTATGGTGGATGGATGGATGGATGGATGGTGGATAGATGGTGGATGGATGGATGGATGGATGGTGGATAGATGGTGGATGGATGGATGGATGAATGGATGGATGGTGGATGGATGGTGGATAGGTGGTGGATGGATGGTGGATGGATGGTGGATGGATGGATGGTCGATAGATGGTGGATGGATAGATGGATGAATGGATGGATGAATGGATGGATGGTGGATAGATGGTGGATGGATGGATGGATGCATGGTGGATGGATGGATGGATGGATGGTGGATAGATGGTGGATGGATGGATGGATGGATGGTGGATAGATGGTGGATGGATGGATGGATGGATGGTGGATAGATGGTGGATGGATGGATGGTGGATGGATGGTGGATGGATGGTGGATGGATGGATGGTGGATGGGTGGTGGATGGATAGTGGATAGATGGTGGATGGATGAATGGATGAATGGATGGATGGTGGATGGATGGTGGATGGATGGATGGATAGATATGGAAACTCTGCTGAAAATTGGTAACTAGAAGAAATACTTATTAGTTTGCCTTTTAAGAATAAACTGTAGTTCATCTAGCTGATAAAAGGAAGCTTTTCTTTACTAAATGAAGCCAGAAAATAACTGCTGAACAAATGGTAGAATTCAAAAATCCCAACTTAAGAGCCCTTAGAGAGATAATTAAATTCCAGAGCGGTCTCAATATGAGTAACAGAGGTAGCTCTCCGGGGAGTGACTTTCAAGCATATGGGGGAGTGCTGAGTGAGTGAGAGAGTTTACTTCATAGTTTTTGTCCATCTGTCTTCTTCAGAATGTTCATCACAAACACATACAGTACTTTTTACAATGAAAAAAAAATAGCTTAAAAATCAAAGCAACTTCCATTGTGTAAATTCTTACTTTTCCTTCAGGACCTCACTTAGCTATTCTCTCCTTTAGGCAAACTTCCCAGGCTGCCCACCCTAAGCAAGGGAGTCTCTTCCTTTTTTGCTGACCTATACTATTGTACTTACCACATTCTGAACATACAATTGATTGTTTACTCACCTTCCACCAAATCATTAGGGTTTCTTTTTTAATGTTTATTTATTTATTTTGAGAGAGAGAGAGAGAGTGTGTGTGTGTGTGTGTGTGTGCATGCATGTGTGTGCATGCACAAGGGGAGAGGCAGAGAGAATCCGAAGGAGGCTCTGAGCTGGCAGCCTGACGCGGGGCTCGATCTCACAGAGCTGTGAGATCATGACCTGAGCCGAAATGAAGAGTCAGATGCTTAACCCACGGAGCCACCCATGCGCCCCTAGGGGTGTTGTTGTTGTTGTTTTAAATTCTTTGTTGCCTTGGTTTCTGTTACCTGTTTGGCACAAGGTAGAGTTCGATATATGCTTGCTGAGTGTTTAACTCATGAACTTGGAGAAGGGCTTTGGGAGGTTGATCATCACAACCAGTTCATAGCTGATACCCTCTCTCTTCTGCATCAAAATCCTCTGGGAAAAAAAAAAGAGGTTTAATTTTAGAGAATTCAACAAGTTATTAATAAGTAAACTATGTATTTTCTCTGGGCCTTCGGTTTTCTCGTCTACAAAGGTACATGGGTGTGGGGAGGAGAAAACCACACCAATTCAATTGGGAATAATTGAGAAAACAATGTGCTTAATAGCAACTTGCTGGATGAACAAATGAATGAATAAGTCGTAGAATTTATAAACAAATGAATAAACGGGTGAGTAAAAGAACGCAGAGATGGAAGGAGAGAGAAAAGAACTGAGGGGCACGGATGGATGGGTGGATGGGTGGATGGATGGATGGATGGATGGATGGCTGTGTCAGTGAGCAGTCAGGTCTGACCTAATTTATTCAGATTATGTAAAGCACAGGCGAACCAACAGCCACAAAAAGATCATTTTCTGTTCCAACCATGAGGTTGTCTTCCTGTTTCTTCTGCTTTTGTGATTAAAAAATGATTGGCTTTGATGGGATAACCAGGTTGCAGAGCCCGGCAATGTGATCCCTTCCGATGTGTGGGCCTGACTCCAGCTGCACAGGGAGTGACTCACCTCATTGAGTCTGGACCCCCCCCCCCCGAGAAGATAAAGTCTTTGAGCCCCTAGAGCTGATGGGCAGCTACCATTCTCCTAAGTTGAAAAGGAGGCTGAAACCCTCACCCTAAGTGATGTCACTCTGTGGGAAGGCAGGTGCTTTTAGGGCAGGCTTGGACGCTCACCTGTGAAATCTACAAAAAGAAAAATTAAAATTTTTTTTAACGTGTATTTATTTTTGAGACAGAGAGAGACAGAGCATGAACGGGGGAGGGGCAGAGAGAGAGGGAGGACACAGAATCGGAAGCAGGCTCCAGGCTCCGAGCGGTCAGCCCAGAGCCCGACGCGGGGCTCGAACCCACGGACCGCGAGATCGTGACCTGAGCTGAAGTCGGACGCTTCACCGACTGAGCCACCCAGGTGCCCCAGCAAAAAGAAAAATTAAATGCCAGTCCCCGTAAATGAGGAGTTACTCCGGCCTGGTAGAGTGAAGGAAATAGAGAAGCAGAGCAAACAACACCACAGGCTGTGCTTAGACAGCTGAGTCTGAGACAGGGGGCTTGAATTCAAGTCCTAACCCCGCAGCTAACTAGCTAAGAAGCCTTTGCCTTGCCTCCACCCCTGGTTGAGCCTCAGTTTCTGGAAAATAAAGAGGTGAAGGTAGCTGCGTTTACTTCCGGCACCAACACGTTCAAGACCACAAGCCCAGAGATTGTTCTGTTCAATGTTGACTTGCTTGGAGTCCCTCCCAGCGTCTCAATTTCCTGTTCTTATGCCGGCTATGTCTCTTTCGCATAGTTGCTGTGAGGGTCAAATGAGATCACGGCTACAAAAGTGGGTTAAAATGGTACAGCGTATGCTGAGAACGTGAACGTTTGATAAAAACTCCAAGACAGCCGCTGTGGTTTTGAAGAAGAGAGATCAGAGAGAGGGTATCCGAGAGTAAAGTATAGCTTGAGAAAGTACGTTATTCACTGTAATAGCCTCCCCGCTGTGCCCTCTTCCTCTGAGTAGAGTGTGGTCTAAGGCAGTCATTTCTCCGGGTGCAGACATCTTGGCCAAGAGCAGGGTAACCTCAGGCCAGCTTCCCTCAGGTCGGCTGACGTGGCCTGGACACCCTGCTCTGTGACCTCGGGCAATGGACATCTCCTTTCTGAAGTCTTAGGTTCTTCATCTGACAAGTGGGAGAAGAAAATCTCCCTGTCTGGGCTGTTGCAAGAACCAATTGGATGACAGAGAATGTTCTGCAAAGCTGGGAGGGTGCCGGAGACAGGGGCGGTCCCTTCCAAACTGACAGGGGACATGTCTCTTAGAATTAGGTAAGACCTTAGAAAAAATTAAGGTACTGTCTCCTAGACCCTCTCATCTAGACAAAAAGGCTTCTAAGAATCTTGAGAGTGCCCCCCAGCCTCCTGGCACTCCAGAGTAGAGAGTAACCTCTTGCAAAAACAGTGAACGTGGCTTTCAGGCATGGAATTAACCACCACCAGAGCCATAGAACCCGGAAAGATTTTAAATGAGCTCTAGAAGCTTGGGCAGAGAAAGCTGAAAATAAAAAGGGATTCAGGGCTCCCAAATTTCCATAGAGAGGAAACAGACGGTGAAAGGCCCTCAGCAATAAACATGGCTTGTTTCGTGAGAAGAATGAATGAATGCATGAATGAGTAGAAAAGAAAGAATGTGTATCTCAGAGGACAAAGCCCAGAGAACAGAAACGAGAGTGAAAAAGAACATGGATGAGGGGACCACTCCCAGTGAGTCGAACTGAGTCTTAAATGGAGAACATTTTCTGTCCTCAGAGCAGTAGAAACAGCTGACTTCCAAGCTGGATTTTAGAATGTCTATGAACCAGTGTCTTTTTCACAGTTTTCTGGGTGAAGAGCTGTACCCAGAAAGCTCTACTAAGGGGCGGCTGGGTAGCTCAGTCAGTTAAGCATCCAATTCTTGATGTCAGTTCAGGTCATGATCTCATGGTTCGTGGAATCAAGCCCCACGTTGGGCTCTGCGCTGACAGCACAGAGCCTGCTTGGGATTCTCTCTCTCGCTGTCTCTCTGCCCCTCCCCTGCTCGCACGTGCATGCACACTCTGTCAAAATAAATAAATAAACTAAAAAAAAAAAAGAAAGAAAGCTGTATTAAGCAACCTTGTCTACATTGGGGCCTGATGCAAAGCATGAGACGACAAGCTTCGAGAATCCCTCAGTTAAAATTCACAGTAGCACCATGTGGCGGGCATTTATTCGGCTCAATTTCCAGAGAGGAAACTGAAGCCCAGAGAGGCGAAATCGCTTACCTAAAGTAGGAGTTGGCAGACATTGTCCATAAAGAATCAGACACTAAGTACTTTAGACCTTGCGGGCCATAAAGCCTTCTGTTGCAACACCTCAACTATGCATCCCAGCGGGAAAGCAGGAGGGCAAGACACCCAGTAAATGACCGGGTGCAGCTGTGTTCCAACGAAACTTTATTTACAAAAACAGAGATGAGCAGTAGGCTACCATTTGCTACCCCCTGGCCTCAGGCTGCACATCTATCAAGAGACGGAGCCTGGATTTAAACGCAGGCGGAAGAGAATCTGGAGGCTGAGCCCTATACTAATGGTCTCTTGGAAACCCTAAGAAGCCAGAGTTTGGCGAAGAAAGAAAGTGCTGTAGACGGAATGGTCTTGTCCCCCCAAAATTCACAGATTAGCACCGTCAGTGGGTGATGGCTGTCCGAAGGATTACACAGCACAGCCTCCTCCGTTTGTCCCCGTGGGACACTCATCAGGCCGTCAGGGGATCATGTGCCTCGTGACTGACTCCCATTTGTACTCGGAGCTCCTGGAAGGTGTGGCCCGTCTGTGACCTCTGCACGGCCAGGACCTAGCTTGTGGGTTGCTGTAGTCAGCATTGGGGGTCATTCTGATTTCCCACTTAAAATTCCGGGGTCTAGAGTCAGAGGTGCTTCTGGAACAAGCCTCCCTCTTCCATCCCGCATTTTCTTAGTTAAGGATGTGGGCCCTGCTTTGGCTGTGTGTGTGTGTGTCTGTGTGTGTGCGCACGCACACGCACCCACACGCATGTATCTGCGTGCACATGTGAGCATGTGCTCGCGCAAGCCTCCCACGGTGCGTTTACTTAACGGAATTTTATTTCTTGTAACTTCCTTCCCGGTTTGATAGCAAAATTCACCTCCGTCTTCCCGTCAAACTCCTTGTTCCACAGTCAACCCTGGGCATCACTAACCTACAGAATTCTCTTCTGAGTTTCTCGAATCTTCTGGTGCTTTACCCATTGCATCACTGGCCCTGTGTCTTCTGAGTTTCTCAACAGAGATGTGTGACTCTCTGGGCTCCAGATTGTGGAGGATTAGGAGAAACCCAAGTTTTATACACTTCCGTAGGGTTTACGTCCTGCAGTTGAAGGGTATGAAGGGCTCGGCCCCCAGAGACACGACTCCCCCGCTGTGTTTGTCACAAGGGAGCTCGAAGGCAGCCTTTCCCCTATGACGCCCTGCTGTCTCTATACCCGAATGTTCTCACACAGCCCGCGTTGCCAGAGTTAACCGCACTCATCTGCTTATTTTGTAACCCACAGCCGAGCCATCACGTTCTCTTCCTTTTTGGGGCTTCTGTTCCTTGTGTGAATGGTTCTTTCTCTGTTGTGAGCTTTGGTGACTGTGTCAGGGTTCCTTTAGGAGACAAGTTTCCCCTCACGGTCTGAAAAACACAACTCAAGAAGAGCCCTGTTAATGGGGGGCCCCCCTCCGGCCTAGCCGTCCACAACACCGCCCTTCATGCTCCGCTCTCGGGAAACGTGTTCCCGTCAGCTGTATTCAACACCACAAGCAGTTTTAAGACTAAATGTGTATCCGAGATAATAAAAAGCTGTATTAGGGGCGCCTGGGTGGCTCAGTCGGTTAAGCGGCCAACTTTGGCTCAGGTCATGATCTCGCAATCCGTGAGTTCGAGCCCCGCGTCGGGCTCTGTGCTGATGGCTCAGAGCCTGGAGTCTGTTTCAGATTCTGTGTCTCCCTCTCTCTGACCCTCCCCCATTCATGCTCTGTCTCTCTCTGTCTCAAAAATAAATAAACGTTAAAAAAAATTAAAAAATAAAGCTGTATTAAAAAAAGAAAAGAATGTGGGCCCGGAACCCCGCTGACTGGTTCCCATCTGCCTCCATCACTCAACGGCTCTGCCATTTGGGGAGTCGCACAACCTCTCTGTGCTGGTTTCCTCATCTGTCAAATGGTGAAATTAATAGTACCTTCCTCACTCATGGTAACTTCCTCATAGTTGTTGAGAATAAATGAATGAAGGCATGTCAGTTGCTTAGAATGGACCTGGCACATGGCACATATCTGATCAACGGTACGTGTTATCGCTGAGGACTTAGGCTTCTTCTGTCTCAGAATGCCTCTGTGTACCCTGGAAGTCAGCCGACGCCTCCAGACCTGTTCAGATCTAGAGAAAAATGCCTGGAAACCCTAGTGGCGTGGGTAGGCTCTTCCTAAGATTCTGGGAATTTGGGGGAGGGGGTGGGTTCATTCTCTCGGTCACACCAACTCCCAGCTCCCGTTCTCACCTCTGTATCCCGCTCAGATTGTCCCCATTCCGCAGCCGGCCAACCCCAAGAGGAAAATCTAGCCCTTTGCCTAACTCTCACCAAGGAAAACTCACACACAGGCACTGGCTTTGCCGAGAAGCCTTCGGAACTATGGCACAGGCACACCACAGCATGCACAAATCAAAATCACACCTATAGGCCTGATGCACCCTTAGTTATTTCTACAGTTCGGGTTCCAGCTTCCGGTAATGTTGGTCCACCTTTCTTACTCCTACCAAACCCCTCCTTCTTGCCTTCTTTCCAGCCTCATTTCTGTTCATTTCTAACCCCAGATCCTCCAATCACCTCTTTGCGGCCTTGGTACTGCTTACTCACACATGTCTTCCCATGGCAGGTGCCTCCCTAAGAGGAGCTTATGCTCCTACACAGAAATTCTGGGTGTTGGTCTGATTGTTCCTCGAAGGTCACGGGAGGACAGATGCAAGCTGCAGACACGTGGACTTGCCTGGCCGGGGATGATCTCTCGGAATGAAGGGTCAAGGTTGCAAAGAGCGATACTCTTTGATAACAGGCTCGGCTATTCTGACGGTGGGGTCGGGGTGGGTTGGGGGGGGTAGAATAGACAGTGCCAAGCTGCACCGCGAACAGTAGTTTTCTCTTTCTTAGTCTTGCTTGGAACGTTCATTCTGGAAGCAACAACAAGATACCTATGGTTTGTCCTGGGTATGCAGAAGTCCATACATCTAATATTCCGTCAGTCAAGCTTACCGCTCCCATTATTTTAAGAAGGAGAACCAGGGGCGCCTGAGTGGCTCAGTCGGTTGAGCGAACGACTTCGGCTCAGGTCACGATCTCACGGTCCGTGAGTTCAAGCCCCGCGTCGGGCTCTGTGCCGACAGCTCGGAGCCTGGAGCCTGCTTCAGATTCTGTGTCTCCCTCTCTCTGACCCTCCCCCGTTCATGCTCTGTCTCTCTCTGTCTCAAAAATAAATAAACGTTAAAAAAAAATTTAAAAAAAAAAAAAGGAGAACCAGAGAAATGCTGAGAGCAGAAACTATCCCCCCCCCCCAAGGATTCACTAACAACAAAACTCAGCCCCCGGGGAGACCAATGTTCTACAATCTCTTCAGAAACTCACTGGCTTCCAGCTCAGTTTAAAATTGAGCAACCATCAAGGTAGATAAATGGATCTTTTTTTTTTTTTTTTTTTTTTTTTTTTTTTTTTTTTTTCGGTTCTTGTGGGTTTTCTGTCGGGAGGGCCACCTGCCTGGCGTATCCATGCAACCCACAGCCGCCAGCACAGGCTCCGGAGTGTGTCTGACAGCTTTCTCACTTACTCCATGCAAAGAAGCAATTCTCATTTTAGACTCAACGGCTCCAAAGGTCCTTTTCACCTGGCCTCCAACTCTTTGACCTTTGTAAGCCACTGGGGGGGGGGGGATTCCAATACTTGGCCACTTAATGCTTCCATTGTTAATTCCAATGCTTAGCCACTGAATGCTTCCATTGTTCTACATTACTTTTAAAAAATCATCTTGATTGCCTGACTTTTTCTGCATTTTAGTCTAGGTTCTTTCTTAACCTGTTCAAGTGTGACATACTCTTTCTGGATTTGTTCAAATTATACATTCAATTAGCGAGGCAGCATATTAAATTGAGAACACTTCACTGAACACAGAGCACTCTTGGATTCTGCATCTTGGCAATTAATTGGTGTCTACTCCATTGACAGAGTTTTCTGAAAGAATAGACTTCCAAATGCGTCTCCTGACCGTTTTGAATCCATGAAAAATGTCTTCACCTCTTCGGTGCTGTCGCAGTTTTGCAAGTTTTACGGATTGGTTTTACAGAGCTTTGAAATGTAGATCAGCTCACGTCCTGAACGTGTGTGTTGGCATCTCCATTGGCAGTCAGGTTTCCATGAATATTTCGCATTTATATAGGATCCTGGGTGTCTGGTGAGTTTCTAGTTGGATTTCCTGGACACAGGATGTAGATGTACAGCTACATCTAGTCTCAGATCACATGCCACGTGTGTGGTCTGTAGGGGTTGTCTGAGGCTGAGTCTTGTCTCCGTGTGTCGTGGGGAGTGGGTTACCATTTTGTCAAGTATTGCGTGTGTGCTGTGCTGCCTTAAGCATTACCTCCTTTATTTTTTTTTATTTTTTTATTTTTGATTTTACTTTTTTGTTTTTATTATGTACTACTTTGATCCACTGCATAACCTTCTAGAAAGGGCAGATGAGCATAACCGAGTTAATCTTCATCGGTCAGGAAAAGGCTTCTTTAATCAATATTTTCCAAACCCTTTGACACATAGTAACGATTAACTCCAGACATGCGCCGGTCTCTTTGCATCAAACTCCACTGATACCGATAATAGGCAACCTTTTTTTCCTTGCTCCCATTACAGAACCTGTGGATGTGCGCAGTGGCTATGCCGGGGATGACCAAGCACACTGCCATGACGCCGCTCCCGGGAAGAATCTCGAACCATATCGCGCTGCGGCTGCCAGATCCGAGCCCCTCCTTCCCGGCCCCCTAAAGGTGACCCCAAGCATTACCTCCTTTAAACCCGATCCCATGAGGTGGGAACTCTGAGTCTCCCCGCTTGGCTAGATCTGCCCACAGCGCGTGTATACTGTCCCTTCCACCTGCTGCCCCTCACACACATCCATGGGCACATGAGAGAAGTGAGCAGCGTGGTCTAGAGGTTATATCAGTGCCTGAGTGCATATCCTGGCTCTCCTGCTTACCGGGGAGACACGGGACAAGGTGCTTCACCTCTCTATGCCTCAGTTTCCCCATCTGGAAAACAGGGATCTAATAGTACAATTGGTCCTCACGACTCATGAACTCCATACTTGCGGATTCAGCCACTGGCGTACAATGACCTGTGACCCCGAAATGAATACCTGCGGTGTTTCATGATCATTCACGAAGACTCATTCAGACAGGAGTTCCAGTGCTGTTGGCCGTGGGTTTAGTGTTGACGGATCAGCAACATATTCAATGAAATGTCTTTAAGCAGAGACACATGAAACAAGGTTATGTATTGACTGGTTGACAGAAATGTTGTGAGCAGAGGCTTACACGACCCTGACCTTGTGATTCCCCTGGGAGCAGTGGTTCAGAACTCATGAATTCGGAGTGTTGGTGGGGAATTTGTGGAACGAAACTGACATGACTAACAAGAATGAATTGCGCTGGCCTTGCAGGGTGACAAGATTTGAGTAAACAAATGCCCACCAGGCTTGGAGCTATATGGCTGCCATACAGGAAGCATGGAGAAATGTTAGCTTCTACTCTTAGTTACCTGGAAAGGCCACCCTCATATTCATCACGTGGGCCTTCAGTCTGGATTCTTCCAGTCCTCCCTGCCTTGCTGAATCTCTGACACCGAGGAGAAGAAGACCAGGATTCTCTGGGCGCCTGTCCCACCTTGTACAAAAATTGATGGTAGTGATTTCTACGCCGGGCCATCTCTGCCACATGGTCGCATTTGACAGACTGCCCTGTGGGTGTGTGGGACAGTACGTGTCAAACTCCCAACGGTGTCTCTACTATCTAAGGGCGTAGCCTGGCTCTCTCTCATCTCTCTAATCTGGAAAACAATCTGGCCTTCTGGAAGGTTCTCTTCCCCATTATTTGGGAAGGCTTAGGGAATCCTTGCTCAGACTCTGGGGTGACAGGCGGGGGTGGAAGTTGTAAAACGGAAGGTCTTTGCAGCTTCAGGATGAAGCCAAGAACTTCAAGGCGGAAGCAAGACCCCGGGTGGGAAGGACCCTGGCCCTGACAAAGCCTTTTCTTGAGGAGTGTCTTGAGCTCCTTCCCAGTAGCGTGGATTTCTGCCATCCTCCAGGGCTCTCTGCCTCCAGAGTGCTCTCAAGCCCACGTCCTGAACGCTGAGCCCCTTAGTGACCACTCAGAGTGAAGCTTGTCTGCCTGACCATTACCACCCTCCTCTGGCTCTGACCACCACCCCTCTTCTGTTGCCAAGACGTCCTCCCTTCTCCACCTAATTTAGGTCCCTCGAATAGAAAGATCCATTTAAAGTCATTTAATTTTCTTTGAGAAGAGTGAAGAGGCTGATGAGTCTTCGGAAGAATTCACCAAAAGGAGAAACGGTCACTCCTTCTTTGTGAGCAGCGGAGCAATCGTGTCCCCATTCTGATATTACACATGCGGTTACTTGCCCCCCCCCCCCCCGTGAACGTCTGTTTCCCAGGGGCAAACAAGGTTTGGCATGCTTGCCTCTCCCACATGGAGTCCTGAAGACTGAGTGAGTAACCCAGGGAAAGCCCCCAAATGATCATCCAGCACCGGGCTCAAAAAACTTCCTCTGCAAAGGGCCAGATAGAAAATCTTTCAGACTTCCTGTCCCTAAAGCGGCCATCAACAATATGCCAAGGACTGGGTATGGCCGTGTTCCGATAAAACTTCATTTATGGACACCGAAATTTGAATTTCATACAATTGTAATGTTTATAAAATTTTATCTTTCTTTTGATTGCTCCTAACCATTTAACAGTGTAAAAAAAAATTCTTAATTCACCAGCTCTACAAAACCAGATTTGGCCCACGGACTGTAGTTTGCCAACCCCCTATCTGGTATGTAGTCATTACTCAATAAACGTCAGCCTCAGTGACAAACAGGATCTTCCTTTGTAAGTCCCTGGCTCCTGATGGAAGTCAACTTGGTGGCACCTTTCTCTGAAGGCCTGCGACTGTTTCACTACCCTCCAAGAACAGTCTAGAAAGCACAGTTTTGAAGATTCTTGGTAGAAAGGCAAAGACATTTCATCCACAGTGATCTAGGCCAATGGCACTTCAAGAGAAGGTGGGAGGAAGGTGGGCTTGGAGTCACAGGAATTAAGTTTCAGCTGCAGTGTTTAACGAGCTCATTAACTTTTTGGCCTCAGTTTCCCTCAGGAGGGACATGGAGATAATACTACTATTCTAATAATAAAAGTAGCTAACACCAGTGAGTCACATGAGGTGATTTACCTATATAAATTTACTTAATTCTCATTACAACACTGTGGGTGCCATTATGATTATTTATTTATTCCCATTTTACAGACAAGGAAACTGAGGCACAGTCATGTTAACTCATTTGCTCAAAGTCACATAGTGAGGCAGAAATAGTCAGGAGTCACACTTGGGTACTTTAAAACTTCATCATGCTTAGCCAATCTTTTTAAACTTCAAGCTAAACTTTAGAGGTTGCCTAATCCATTCCCTTAACTTGTTCCTATTTTCGTATATTGGGTAACCATTCATCCATCTGCTGGGCTGGGCGCTGGTGATACAAAATAGGCAGGACACCATTCTGGGTGTCTAGGATCCCCAAAGGCGGAGAGGGAGACAGATAAATCAACAAACAAGGCAACACCACTCAACTGAAGTCTGAATAGTGTGGGAGGGACCCAAGACAAAGAGTCATTGTTCTTAGAAGTTGGCAGGGGTGTTTGTGAGGGGTGGGGAAAGGTATCAGGAAAAACTTCATAGGAGATGTCACTTCTGAGTTGGGCCTCTGAATCCCTTGGCTTGGCATTCAAGGCTTTTCATAGCCTTGACCCAGTTTGCCTTTCCAGCATCCCATCCTGCCTCTTTGCTTCTATATTACCAGACCATTCATGATACTTCTCAACAGTTGGCCCATGGACAAGTGCAGCAGGGGACAAAACTTTCACTATCATGTGGCAAAATTAAAAGAGGGTCCATGAGTGACTCCACCATAAGCCCACATTTGTTCAATGGGAATTACGTGCCATTTTTTTTTTACCATGTTCTTCCTAATTTGTTGATGTAAAAATAATCTTTCTTTTTGAGAAATGAAATAAGAGTAGAAGAGATGGTAGTTTTTTTCCTGCTAATTATTTCACTTGGCATCCCTGCCCCCCATCCCACTCACACACACACACACACACACACACACACACACACACACTGGTTGCCAGCACTCACCATTTTTTCGAGACAGTGGTCCGTGAAATTGCAAGCCTACGACCAGCACTCAGAACCATTAGCCCAGTTTTATCCTTGGGATCCACTGAATGTGATCCTCTCTTACACTGATCCCCCCCAGAAAGTGCTTTGGGGGTCTCCGCCCTTCCCCAGCCTGCCGGCCTTTTCTTGTGTGTGGCACTCCCTCTTGGTTTGCCTACCCCAAATCCACTGCTTGTCCCTTTCACCGTGCAAAGACTGCTGTCTACCCCATGGTCCAGCTGTCAGATACGTGGTTCCACCCTCCACACTTCCTGTTGAGTCAGACCAGTAAGCCCTTCTTGACTTCATTCATACACATGGCCTAACCTCTGACCATTACCAGGAAAAAGAGACCTGATCGCCTCTTGAAAAAAATACTTTTTATGAAATATTTGTAACGTTAACAGAAGTACATAGACTAACGTAATGAACACTTGCTCAGACGACAACTCAGCTTGGCCAACACTCAGATGTCCAATGGAACATCGCTCCATTCCTTCCAGATCTCTTAACCTTTTCTTTCAAATAAAACATCACAGCACTGAAGTTCCAAGGTGCCGCTTCTGGCCCCATTTACTCTCCTCCCCAGAGAAAACATTCAAACTGAAGTGAGCGTATATCCTTCCTGTGCATGTTTTTGTACTTTTACTCCATTGGTAAGAACCCAGAAATAACACCGTCTTAATTAAATGGTAGCAAACTCCAGGCGTCATCGTGAACTTCCTTTACCGTAATCCAAGATTGTGTTTTCTGATATTTATCCATATACCTTGACACCCTTCATACGAACGTGTGTGGTGCTCCATAGTTATGTATTCTTGTCTCCTGCTGATGGACTTCTAGACCGTTTCCAGGTTGGGGATATTGCATCCAGGGCTGTGAAGACCTCTCAATGACCTCCTGTGCAATTTGGACTCCCTTTTAATAATTTTTCTGATATGTCTGATGCCAGGCAAGGGAATGAGCAGCAAGGGAATGCCAGGCAATGAGGAAAAACTGAGGCCGGTGCTCCTACAAAGAGGCAAGGCTGAATCTTGACTGAGTGGGAAATGACACCATCCCCTGGAGGAGCTCAGAGATCGCCTCTTCTTCAGGAATCAATTTCTGATTTGTTTCCTTTGGACACCTTGCCCCAGGGCCTTCGCGCCTGGGGAAGAGCTGCTCAGCCCCCGGGGCTGGAGGCGGCCAAGGTCTTCCCAGGATATTGCTGCCTGTGGAGATTTGCAAAGACTCTTCCATGGGTGCGGGTAATTGCACAAAGTCGTCTGTGAGTTTCCTAAGTCAGTTTAGCAGCCATATAATTGAGGTAGTTTAATTTTAGCTCTTCATTTCTCCTTATAAGAGGGAGCTGTTTCTGAGAAATCTAAAAATTTTCCTTTCCCCAGAAGAAGTTTCTTTCAAGCCTGAACTAATCTCAGGCGGCGGCACACTCGCGGCATCATCCACGTGAGGTCTAGCAAAGGGCTTGTCCCAAGTTTGCTGGCCCCAAAATTAGCCCCGTAACTTGAGTGTGCGTTTCAGACTGACTCCTCTCCACTTGCTCTACTTCTGGCCTGGCGACTGAAGGATTCAGGCCCCACATCAGCCAGTCACTTGTGATTCTGCTCCGGTGGCAGGCAGTCACCTCAGGCCAAAGAGCTACAGATTTGCAGGAATGGGTTCTCGGTCACCTCCCACAATTCTTGTGAGGCTCAAAAAGTTATGTTCAAAATCCCGGGGAGCTTCTGATCTTAGCATCAGCTTGAATTGGACCCTACCTGCAGGAAGATGTTTCTGAGTCATTCTTTCCTGTCTCCCCAGGGAGCAGGGCAGGAATTCTAAGAAATCTGTATGTAAATTAAAGCCATTGTTTTCGAAACTGCACCACTAACCTTGTCACACTTTTGTTTGATTTATTTATTTTTAAGTTTATTTACTTACAGAAGGAGAGAGAGTGGGGGGGGGTGGAAATCCCAAGCAGGCTCCACACTGTCCAGCCCGTGGGGCTGAAGTCACCAACCCTGAGATCATGACCTGAGCCAAAATCAAGAGTCGGACGCTTAACCGACGGAGCCACCCAGGCGTCCCCACACTTTTGTTTTAAAACTTAATAAAGGCTCTTGATGGCTGACTGTAAAAAGTGGGAGTTCTTTAGCTTGACATTCAAATCCTTCCCGTGAGCTGGTCCTGCTGACTTTTCTAGAGTCGGTCTTATTACTTATTTCCTTCTCATACTGTCTATTTTCTTTTCACATGGAACTACATACTTTCCCCCGCTGCATACACCCTTTTACACTCTTGTGATTTCGAATTGCTTCTCCCCCTGCCCAGAATTGCCTTCCTTCTCTGCTGTGGCCTCAAATTCCTATTCATCTGTCAAGACCCAGGTCAAATGCCCCATCTCTTAGCAACCTTCACACCCATCCTTAGCCACCTCACCCATCTGTGTATTATAGTCTTTCATGTGACTGTGTGTCTGTCTCTCTAAACAGACTTCAATTTCTGTGATGTACTCATCTCCCAGGACAACGTAGAGGTTCATGGTTTGGGAGCTCTGGAATCCAACAGGCTCTGACTCATATCCCAGCCCGAGCACAGCTTAGCTCTGTGACCTTGGACAGTTACTTAACCGCCTTTAACATCACATTTGGCATCCATAAAATGAAGATGTATCAATCTCATAAGGGGGGGTCGTAGGGATGCCAGAAAGGCATTTAAGAAAGGTCCTGACACATAGTAAATGCTTGATAAATGTCAGCTACATTGATGAGGCTGTCATTTACTTTTAGCACCCAGCACGTCTGCGGGTACCTAGTAGGTGGTCAATCAACATTAGTTATATAAAAGTTCACTGCAAGTATTTTGGATACCACGACTAGCGCTCAAGTGCTGAATTAACTAACTCATTCAAGCCCTGAGCTTCCTCTGTCAATCAGAAACTGTAAGCTCTGGGTACCACCCTTGACCTTCAGCCTGAACCCTTTGCAGGTGTCCTGCTGGAACTTTGGTCGTCATGACTCTTGGGGCTCTGAAATTTTTTGCTTCCCTTTTCTTCATCTGACTTTAGGTTTTTGTGACTTCTTCACTGGATCCTAGGGAATTTTAAATACAAATTACCACATCACGGAAACATCCTGATATGACAGCTGCTGCTTTGTGCAGTAATATTTCAGACTTTTCAGAACAAATGATGAGTGCACTTGGAGATATATGCAAGGTACTTGGGGATCATTACCAAAAAGGTGCTCTTTGAGAATTTGAATATACTTAAAAATAAAATAATAATAATAATAATAATGATTTTTAGAATTTGACCTGTGCCGTTGAGGTGTGATCCTTTATATGTATCCAATGTTAAGATGCACATACAGGGCACCTGGGTGGCTCAGTCAGGTAAGTGACTCTTAAAATCGGCTCAGTCATGATATCACAGTTGTGAGATTGAGTCTTACGTCAGGCTCCACGCCTAGCGTGGGTCCTCTCTCTCTCCCCCTCTGTCCCTCCCCTGTTTGTGCACTCTCTCTCTTTCAAAAAAAAATATGCACATACAAGGAATTTTATGTTGGAAGCATATGGATGAGACAACTTCACAGCATGTCTTTTCTGAGTACTATTAATTTGGGTGTTAAGCCCTTATTTACTTGGGTAACACAGAGCCCTGCCATTCAAGTAATCACCAGCAAATAAAACCTTCATACGCATTACTGGCAAGAGGATGGATTAGCACCCCATATAACCCAGATTATTTCCAATTCCTGTCTCCCGTCTCTTGTGACATTGCTGTCATTCATGTCACTTACCCATATGCTATGGTCACCCAACACATTGTTCCTATTATTATTTTGAAGTTGTCTTTCAGATCAATCGAGGACGACCGTAGGCCCCCCTTATTCACGGTTTCGCTCTCCACGATCTCGGTTAACCGTGGTCAGCTGCAGTCGGGAGGCAGATGAACTCTTCCTTCTGACCTATCTCCTCAGAAGGTCAACAGTAGGCTAACGCTGTGTCACATTGCCTGCGTCACTCACCTTACGTCATCTCATCACGTGGGCATTTTGTCACCTCACATCATCACAAGAAGAAGACGCATGAGTGTAATACAATACAATATTTGGAGAGAGAGGGAGAGAAGGACCACATTCACATAACTTTCATCACGGTATAGTGTTGTAATCGTTCTATTTTATTATTTTTGTTCACCTCTCAGTGTCCCTAGTTTCTATATAAATTTTGTCATAGATATGTATGCATAGGAAACGACATAGTATATGTAAAGTTTGGGACCAGGTACCCGGTTGCAGGGGGGTCTTATCAGATAAGGAGAATGACTGAAAAAATTTCTATTTTATTATTTATAAAAGACTGCATTCTTTTATTTGCTACGTTTATTGATTCCTTTCCCAATTCTCTTCCTTTCATTGTGTAGTCCTAACTTGCTGGCCCGTACTATTTTTCTTCTCCCTGAACTGCTCCTGCTGACATTTCTCGCAGGGCAAGGCCGCTGCTGGGGCTTTTCCACTAGTTTTGTTTGTCTGCAAAAATGTTTATTTCTTATTTACTCTGAAAGATCATTTCACTAGACATGGGTTTCTAAGTCAGTGGCTTATTTTTTTCGACATTTTCAACGTTGCACTGCACCCTTGTTCCTTGCATGTTTGCACAGTTTCTGAAGAGATGCCTGGGTTAATTCTGACCTCTGCTGCTTGGTGTTCTGGGAGCTTCCTGAATCTGTGGTTTGCTATCTGTCACCAATTTGAAAAATCCTCAGTTGTTATCCCTTCCACCTTTCTTGTCTTCCTCGGTGTATTCTCATATGGTCAAGGAAGAGACCTCTGGTACCCTCATCCCCTTATAAGGGGACCAATCCCAGTGCTATAGATTCAATGTTCGCGTCCCCCCCCAACAAATGTATATGTTGAAACCTAGTCCCCAGTGTTGATAGTATTTGGAGGGAGAGGTCTTTGGGAGATAATTAGGTCACAAGGGCGGAACCCCCACTAAAGCGATTAGTGCTTTTAGTAAAAAGGCCCCAGACAGATCCCTCACCCAATCCTGCCAAGCAAGGTTACAGAGGGAAGATGGCTATCTGCGAACCGAAGTGGGCTCTCACCAGATACTGACTCTGCCAGCACCTTGATCTTGGACTTCCCAACCCTGGAACTGTGAGAAATAACTTCTGTTGTTTATGCCACCCAGTCTGTTAACAGGTATTCTGTCGTGACGTACTAAGAAGACTAACGCACTCCATCATGGAGGCTTCAGCCCAATGACTTCACACAAACACGATGACCTCCCAAAGGCCCCACCTCCACTTACTATCACATTGGGGATTAGGGCTTCATTATATGAATTCGGGGGAGACACACTGAACCCTCACCACCCATAGCTTGTGTGCCCATCACACGAGAGGCGTCTCCCTTCCCTGAACTCACCACACTCCTTCCCATCTCCAAGTCTCTTCCTTCCAGGTAGAATTCCCTTCCCCACTTCTCAACCTTCCAAATCTAGCTGAAATAACCACTTCGATGGTGCAGCTTCCCTGAGCCTCTGGGGAGCCTCAGTCACCCCCCTGCGCTGGGCTCCTGCCGCCCCCCCCCAGCATGCCCATCTCAGCACATAACTGTAATTCCTTCTCACCTCACCCCCTCAGGCGCATGAGCCCTTTGGGAACAGGGGCTGACTGACTCCACTTTGCCTCCTTAGGGACGGTCAGTCAAATAAAAGTTGAATTCAGACCCCAAGGACCTCTTCACCATTTGTCCTGGCCTCTTTCCTCCGCTACTCACTGCTTGGAGGCATCATCCTATCGCTGTTATTTATTTTTTTTCTCTGAAATTCAGGGTGAAAGCTTGCTCTCTGCAAGGCTCCGTCCTTTCTGGGCCTCTGCGTTCCCGCCTTGACGTGTATGATTCAACCATCTCTGCAAACACGTTCCTATGCTTCTTTCGGCTCCCATCAACCAGACAACCGCATTTATGCTGAGGCCCTAAATTTAGTTTCCTCTGTAGAAGTTTAAGGGCCATTTAGAGCAACTACGCCACTAATCCGAGGTGACAGTTTCAGCCTCGTGCAGAATTTGCCACCACAGCAATGTGGCAGATGAATGCGTCAGCTGACTGCTCCCTGACCCTCGCCATTCAAGCCACCACCCTCGCTAGTCGGTGAGGTCCCTGTCTTCTGCAAAAGAAGCCAGCATCGTGCTCTCTGTAGGTTTGATGCCCAAAGAGGGACTGAGTTGTAGGTAGAAATCTCAGTCCAAAAGCCCAGGTGAGTGAGAAATAGAGCTTTATTTTCTACAATGCAATTTAATGCCTGACTCGAAGTGTTCCCCTCTGACTGACTGGGAGAAAACTTCACTCTGATCTTTTTCTGTAGTTTCCAGCACGTGTGTCGGGTGGGGCCAAACTCTGGGATCTTATGCAGGGTCAAGGAGTCTTCCGGCGGGAAGGTTGGAGATGGGGTGGGAGACAGGGCCTTTTGTCCTTGGTTCGTCGTCTGTACAGGTTGCTATCGGGTGATGCCTAGTTTCTGTCCTCAGGTTCTGTCAGGCCTGGTGACTTCTTGCTACTTTTGTTTCATGTGTATTTACACTGGGATGTTTTGCAAGGCCCTCCGTTGCCTCTTTGGCCATTTCTTCAGGGTCTTGCTGCCTCCCTGCAGGGGTAGTTCAAGTGGTATTCAAGCCCCTTGGCCGGGATGCACACAGATTTCGCACCCTTCCTCAAGCCCAGGGGCATCTCTTTCTCCTCTGAGGTGAAGAAAGCTTTGACGTCACCCCTTCTTTGATCAAGAAACTCTGTTTAGGCCCCAAGTACCTTCCCTCTCAGGTCTTCTAGAACATTCTCCTGGCTATGTAAGGTCCCACCTTTGGAACACAATAGCCAGGAAGTCTCGTAGGCCACTTCCGCTTTCTGCCCCGAAACACGCTGTCCCTGAGGTAAGTAGTCAGCAGACAGCTGACCTGAGTAAGGGAAAGAAAGGGGGCAAATGTGCAAAGAAAATCGTGTAGATTCATATTGCAAAATATTACCAAGCCGTAGTCAGGTGGTAGGGGGTCTTATGGGGTACAGAGACATTTTCTCATCTCAGCCTCAATAATCTGCTGGATCGAAACTCTCCTGAGCGGGGAAGTGCTTTCTTTGCTGCTTATATTGTTCAGATACGATGCAGATAACTTTGGTTCGCGCTCATTAATTGCAATACTGAATTCCTCATGTAAAACATAGGCTTCTTCTGTCATTCATGTAATGTGATATCGTCCTGGAGTAGATATGAGACAGAGGGACGGTCGAATCGAAGGCTATACGTTTGTTGTTACAACAAATGTGTTGGTTTTCCCTCCAAAAGCTTTCTCCAGTGTGGTTACTCTGATCAGTTGTACACGAGACACCCATCTCATCTGCAGGTGTGTTGGCCCAGGGAGCCTCTGACAAAACGATGGCTCCCGACATAAGAAACACAAGGGACACATAGCCCTTGGCTTTGGAGAAGCCAAGCAGGCTCCCTGCTGAGAGTCAAAAAAAAAGAATGTTTCGATTTAAGGAAAAGTTGTTGATTTCAAACAAAATGAGAGGGAGTAGTGTAACAATGTTAAATGGATTTTTTTTTAAAAAATCTGGACTCAGAGGGGCGCCTGGGTGGCTCAGTCGGTTAAGCGGCCGACTTCAGCTCAGGTCAGGATCTCACGGTCCGTGGGTTCGAGCCCCACGTCGGGCTCTAGGCTGATGGCTCAGAGCCTGGAGCCTGCTTCCAATTCTGTGTCTCCCTCTCTCTCTGCCCCTCCCCCCTTCATGCTCTGTCTCTCTCTGTCTCAAAAATAAATAAAAAGTTAAAAAAAATTTTTTTTTAAAAATCTGGACTCAGAATTTCAGCTGAACCTCAGAGCTTCGAGAAAGGCCGGCTAAGTACTCTGCTTTCTAAAGGGAGGCACTGGGCAGAATCCCACAGCGACCAGAGTTCATCTTTTCAGCGACCGGAAATTATATACACGATGGAATACTGGTTGGCAATGAGAAAGAATGAAATCATGCCATCTGCAGCAACGTGGGTAGAACTGGAAGGTATTATGCTGAGTGAAATAAGTCAGTCAGAAAAGGACAGCTATCATATGTTTTCAGTCATCTCTGGATCGTGAGAAACTTAACAGAAGACCGTGGGGGAAGGGAAGGGAGAAAATAGTTACAAACAGAGAGGGAGGGAAGCAAACCACAAGAGACTCTTAAATACAGAGAACAAACTGAGGATTGATGGGGGTCTGGGGGAGAGGGGAAAATGGGTGATGGGCACTGAGGAGGGCACTTGTTGGGATGAGCACTGGGTGTTGTATGGAAGCCAATTTGACAATAAATTATAATAAAAAATTTTTTTTAAGAAATAAAAAAACACCTCATCTCCAGCCAGACTTTTGCTCAATTGCCGAATATCCCAGGACCAGATGGCTGCATAAGAAGGTGTTCAAGTGAAACTGACCTGTATACCCTGAAAATGGCAGCCCCCGGCCCTCACCTGGATGAGTCTCAAGTCAGGAGGCTGCAGGATTCTCCTCCCGGAGAGGAAGCTGGGAGGGAGCTAGTGCACCGTCTGCTGAGGCAAAGGATTATGGGTTCCCATGGGCTAGGAGGAAACTTCAGATAGCCAGCGGAGAGCCATCTTGAAAAGACTCTCGCCAGGAGAGCTGAATGCCAGTGGAGGGGCCCCTGGCAGAAAGACTGCTTGTGAATCTCTGGGGCAGAAGACTATAGACACCTTGAAAGAGCCCAGCAATGACTCTGTGTGTGTGTGTGTGTGTGTGTGTGTGTGTGTGTGTGTGTGTGTGTATGGGGGGGGGGCAGGGAATCAAGCCATGGCAGAGGACATTGGCCACCACGAGAACTCCAGCAAGTACCAGTTAACCGAACAGAACTTCACCCATTCCTATTGCCCCTTTTCTCCCCCAAGTAGCCCCAGAGGGCTCCTAAAACACCGGTACTGGGAGAAGGGGCTCCGGAGCAGGCCTGAGAGGTAGAGAGAGCGGCCGTGGACTGGATGAAAGGTTGAAGTTTGATCACAGCGGTGTGGAGTTCTCGAACACCTGAAAATGAGACCACTATCCAGAATGAGTGGGGAAAGAAACGAAACAGCTCAGAGGGCTGCCTGAAGTTTGAGTGGAAGAAAAAATAAGAGATATTTCCTGACGGGATCTTGCCAAATTCGGATTATTGAAACATCCAGTCATGGAAGACAATGGGGGGAGAGGTGTACCTGTAGATATGGCTACAGAGAATGAATGCCCACTCTGCTTAGGGGGGCCACGGCCATCACCCAAGGGTACAGCATGCAGTCCCAGGGCACAGGCCGCTGGGAATGGCAGAAGCATGTGACACAGTAAGAAATACGTATATTTGGTCTCTGCCCCCAGTTCCTGACACGGAGGTCCTGAAACTCCTATCATTTCCCGAGTCACGGGGGTAGTGGGAACACCTTACACAGAGCTCCCAAATCCCTTGGAATTTCCTGGGAATCTCCACTCCCACCACCTAGTCCCGTTTTCACCGTGTCTCCCTCAGCTTTTGTGCTAACGCGGTGACTCTTGGTGTGCTCCCGGAAAGCTCCGGGATAGGGGCTGGTCACCAGAAGGATCCGGCCACGATTAAAAATTTGGAATTTCAGCCCCATGCCATCATCCTCCCAAGAGATCGAGTTAATAATCAACTGTGCTTATGTAATGAAGCCTCCACAAAATTCCCCAAACTCTGGCGCCCCGAGAGCTGCCGGGTTAGTAAACCCATCCCCGTGCCGGCAGGCTGGCACATTCCCAGCATTCCCAGCTGCACGGGAACACCTGCTTCCCGGCTCAGGACCCTTCTGGACCCTGCCCTGTGCACCTCTTCTTCTGGCCGTTCATCCATACCCTTTATGATGTCCTTTCTCATAAATCGGTAAGGGTTTAAGTAAACGATTCCCTGAGGTTTTTGAGCCTTTCCAGCAAATTCTTGATCCTGAGGAGGAGGGGTGTAAGAGCCCCCAACTTTGTAGCCAAGTCGGACAGAAGCGCGGGTACCCCAAGGACCCAGAGCTAGTGACTGGCAGTCTTGTGGGCGTGAGCCCTTAACCCGTGGAGTCCGATGCTAAGGGCAGGTAGGTAGTGTCAGAACTGAATTAAATTCTAGAATGTCCAGGGTGCCTGGGGTGGTTCAGTCCGTTAAGCATCTGACTCTTGATTTCCGCTCAGGTCATAATTTCACAGTTCACAAGGTTGAGCCCCAAGTCAGGCTCCGAGCTGATGGCCCAGAGCCTGCTTGGGATTCTCCATCTCTCTCCCTCCCTCTCTCTCTCTCTCTCCCGCTCTGCCCCTCCCCCACTCATATTCCCCCCCCCCTCAGTCAAAATAAGTAAATACACTTAAAAATAAAATCTTCTCTGGGCGCCCGGGTGGCTCAGTCGGTTGGGCGGCCGACTTCGGCTCAGGTCATGATCTCGCGGTCCGTGAGTTCGAGCCCCGCGTCGGGCTCTGTGCTGTCAGCACAGAGCCGGGATCCTGTTTCAGATTCTGTGTCTCCCTCTCTCTCTGCCCCTCCCCTGTTCATGCTCTGTCTCTCTCTGTCTCAAAAATAAATAAACATTAAAAAAAAAATTAAAAAAAATAATAAAAAATAAAAACAAAAACTTCTCTAATAAAAAAAATTCTAGGATATCCAGTTGGTGTCTCGGGAACTGGAAAACCGACTGGTGCAGAGAGAACCTCCCATATTTGGTGTCAGAAGTGAATGGAGACATAGCTTTTCCTTCAGTCATCTTCCCCCATCACCGTGTTCCCACTCTACTCCTAACCCCCATCCAGTCCCCAAGTCCTAGCAGGATAACCTGGAGAATTTTGGACCCGTCGTCCCTTCTCAATCTCCACTCCCACCACCTAGTCCCGTTTTCACCGTGTCTCCCTCAGACGCATCACTGGTTTTTCTGATTCAGCCTCTCCTTCTCCCTTATAAACCCCATGCTGTTCCAGACACTGTACCTTCCCCTTTTATTTCACCCTAGCTATTCTTCAAGATAGGTCCAAACATCTTACCCTGGCATTCAAGGCTCTGCACGATTCATTTTTAACCTGCCTTTCCACCCTCCCCTTCCACTGCTTCCTCCCACGGATCGTACATGGGGCTGCACCTCTGTGCCTTTCATATTCTACCTGGAAAGACGATCTCACTCGCCTCTAGGGCCAAGCTCCTATTCATACTTCAATGCCCACTCTTCAAGCGTCCTGCCTTATTTGAAGCCTTCATGGATTTTCCCAAGGCCGTTTTCTGCATGTTCACAGCATCGCAGTATGAAGCTCCTTTCAGTGTCAAACACATTTTTCAGCAATTTACATACGTTTCTGACATCTCCACTAGACTGCGAGCTCCTTGAGGGCAGAGAAGAGTCTGGCTCATCTCTGCTTCGCTAGCATTTAGGGTGGAGCCTGGCAGAGATAGGTGCTTAGTGAGTTGACATGTGTTTTTGGGTTTTTTTTTTAATGTTTGTTTATTTATTTATTTTGAGAGAGAGAGACACAGACACGAGTGAACGGGGGAGGGACGGAGAGAGCGAGGGAGACACAGAATCCGAAGCAGGCTCCAGGCTCGGAGCTGTCAGCACAGAGCCTGACGAGGGGCTCGAACTCACGAATCAGGAGATGACGACCCGAACTGAAGTCTGCTGCTTAACCAAATCTTTGTACATATCTTTGTACATATCCGCAGTTTCAGCTTCTTCATGGAGACCATCTGCTGTTGCGTACTAAAAACAAAACAACAAACAAGTTTTTTGTGATTTAAAAATTAAAGCGGTGGGCACACTCACGTCCTTCGGATGGTTTTGCCCTGTAGGAGGTAAAAGCATTTTGCAGGCAAAGCCTTGATTTGATTTGATATTTATTAGGTAGGCTGAAAATAGAACACTGGTGAGGCCAGGTAGCTGCTCTTAACCTCGTTTTCGGAACAAGTGTCCTGAGAGACACAGGGAGTCTGGATTTTGTCCGTGTTTAGCCAGTGGGACGTCAGACCTGAGGCTATTTCATCGCCAGCCTGCCCGCCCAACACAGCGAGGAAAATTACAGAGAAGACAAGATGTGGCTTTCAGGTTAATCAGCTCTCTGAGAAAATTGGACACAAGAGATCTATATTCAATTCCCCCCTCCCTTCCCCACTATTGGAAGAGCTTGTCATCGGTCATCACACTGTCTTGTCTCATCTGCCCAGGGCATCAAGGGAATGAGGACAGGTGACTAAAGCATATTCTGGTTAAAATACTTTCAGGGGAGGGGCGCCTGGGTGGCGCAGTCGGTTAAGCGTCCAACTTCAGCCAGGTCACGATCTCGAGGTCCGTGAGTTCGAGCCCCGCGTCGGGCTCTGGGCTGATGGCTCAGAGCCTGGGGTCTGTTTCCGATTCTGTGTCTCCCTCTCTCTCTGCCCCTCCCCCGTTCATGCTCTGTCTCTCTCTGTCCCAAAAAATAAATAAATAAACGTTGAAAAAAAAATTAAAAAAAAAATAAAATACTTTCAGGGGAACTGAGTGCCTGGTTCAGAGAGGGAAAGGCATTTTTTTTCCCCTCTCTGGAAATAGGAATTCTTTTGGGGGATGATGAAAATATATATCTTCTATATTTTTAAAATTACATGAATGGAATTCCAGTACCTATATTCTATGACCTGCTTTAGTGCTTCTTCCGTGTTGATGCAAGTAGCTATAATTCATTCATTTTCACAGCTGTATACTATTCCAGTGTGCGTACAAATTTATTAATCTATTTCATTTTTGTAGGACTTTTATTTTTTTTACAGTTTTCACTATTACACAAAATTCTATTTTGAACTGATACACATGTAAGAATTTGCTGAGGGGTGCCCGGGTGACTCGGTCGATTAAGTGTCCGATTTTGGCTCAGGTCATGATCTCACAGTGGGTTCAAGCCCCGCTTCGGGCTCTGTGCTTACAGCTCGGGGCCAGGAGGCTGCTTCAGATTCTGTGTCTCCCTTTCTTTCTGCCCCTCCTCTGCTCTCTCTTTCCCTCTCAAAAATAAATAAACATTAAAAAAAAGAATTTACTGAGAGTACATACCTAGGAATGAAATAAAAATGGTCATAAGGTATATGACTCTTGAAAGTAACTAGAAAACCCTGGGGGCATCTGGATGGCTGAGTCGGTTATGCGCCTGACTTTTGATTTCAGTTCAAGTCATGATCCCAGGGTTGTGGGATCAAGTCCCACATGGGGCTCCACACTGAACGCAGAGCCTGCGTAAGATTTTCCCTCCCTCTGCTACTCTCCCCAATCACGGGCTCGCTCTCTAAAATAAAATTAAAAAAAAAAAACACCTAGGAAACCACCAATCATTTTCATTAATTAATTTACACTGCCATTAGCCTTCTTTGTTCCTCTCCTTGTAAACTTTGGTATTTCCAGATTTTTCTTTGTTAAGTTTTTGCCAATGTAGAGGGGGTGTTGGTAATTTGCATTTCCTTTATTACTCTGATTTAGCAGCGTCTCACGTGTTTATGATTCATGTGTGTTTACTGCTCTGGGAAATAATTTTCAAATCCTTTGCTTATTTATTTATTTATTCATTCATTCATTCTTTCATTCACTCATTCATTCATTTATGTGTTTGTTTATTTATTTATTTTCCTGTTGGGTTGTTTGTCATTTCCTTACTGGTCCCTGAGGAGCCGTTCTCCATTTTGATGGCGAAGATGACGATCTACGTATCTATCTTTATGCCAGTATAAACTGTCTGACTGTAGCTTAGAGATTTTGCTGATGCTGCTGGTGATGATGCCCGTCAGAGATTCTGGCGAGATGGTGGTCACATCAATCTGTTTAAATCTGTTCAGCTACGTCTCAGCTCCGTGACCATGAGCCACCAACTTGATTCCTGTTACGTGAGACAGTTTCCCTCTATATTGGATATGATAATGATACTCAACTCACAAGGATGCTCTGTAGTATAAATAAAACGATGTATTGTAAAGAGCCTGATAAATACAAATTATTTAACACATGGTAAATAATAGTAATGATACGAACCCCAACCACCCCACCAGCGGAACCATCCCCCCTGGAATAGCGAGTAGACCAGACAGTCCTACACGCAGCCACTCTGGGAGCAGCTAACGACGCTTGTGTTAACTCCATTCTGTGTCTTTTTTCGGACCAGTCTCTTCCCAGTTCCACTTGTGAAACTAGAGAAGTTGCAGATACCTCTTTATGGGATATACGTTCTTCTGGATTACGTTAGATGGTCAGAACTGGCGTACTGACTCATGAGGATGTGAGCGATGTCGTATTTCCTGCTGTTTCCCCAGAAACTAGAACCGATCTGGACACCTAGAAAGGGCTCACCAAATGTTTCTGGAATGAATGGATGACAGAACAACTTAAATCAGCAATGCCCAAATTTCCCATCACCAAAAACATCCCCAAAGGAGGGACTTCCTTTGTGGAAATGCTCGATGTTTGAGAATGGCATCCCTATCATCCAGCTTGGGTAAGAAAGAAGGAAAGGAAAGAACTTAATTCCCAGTTTTACAATAACGTTGCACTCTGCCATTGGATATTCTGGTAGGTGGAGATAGCCCTGCCATCAAATCTCAGCCTCAAGCAAAGCCCTGACTCCCTCCCTGGTGGGCACAACCTGGTTTCAGACACTGCACTATTTCCTTTGGTCTCTTGTAAACCATAAAGATTGCCCGAGGCTCCTCTTTATATTCTGGGGAATGGTTGGAGTGTTCTGAGTTTGGGACTCAGTATAATTTACATAATGAAATCTTACAAACGTTTACCCACCGAACATTTTGATTATTATTAATGATTTCTCAGTCTGAGCCAATAAAGAACATTTTCATGTCACCTGGAGGCAAGGCCAAGGTCACTTTCAGTTATCAGTCATGCATTGCGCACTGTTCCGTCAACTACCTGATAGGAAATCAGAAAAGGTCATGAAATCACTAGTACGTTCCCGGTGCGGGGAGGAGGGATGGGCCAGTCCGTTAAAGTCTGGGGCAATCGAACACTAGGGATGGTCCAGTCCATTCAGAGGAGGTGGGGGGAAGGCTCAGAGACTAGCGATGGACCTGTCCAATCAGACGATGGGAGAATCAAACACCCTGAGGAATGCTCAGTCCTTTCAGAGGCTGGGAGCTTGTGACATTGTGATTTATAGTATATATTTGGTCTTCATCCTTCCTTCTCCACAGAGCTCCTGAAGCTCTTGGGTTCTCCTAATTGCTGAGAGCTACAAAGGTGTCTTTTGTTGTGTTAATGAGCATCTTTTGGGCAAAAGCTAAGCAGGGAGCAGGTTGCCAGGAGGGATTAGAGAATCTTCTGTTCCTTTCCCCTGGCCTCCTGGGAAGGGAGAGGGTCTAGAAGTTGAATCAGTCGCCAATGGCCAATGATTCAATCAACCATGTTGAAGGGGAATAGAACTTGCCACCCCAAAAAAATGTTTCTTGGCATAGGAATATTTTAGACTTGATTATTATTATTATTATTATTTTTAGTAACAGACTGCTTTATTTCTTCTTAAGTTTATTTATTTATTTATGTATTTATTTTGAGAGAAAGAGAGAGCGAGAGCATGGGGGAGGGATAGAGAGAGGGGGAGAGAGAGAATCCCAAGCTCCCCATGCTGTTAGTGCAGAGACCAACCTGGGGTTTGCTCCTAGAAACTGTGAGATTGTGACTTGAGCCAAAATCAAGACTCAGACACTTTACTGACTGAGCCACCCAGGTGCACCTAGGCTGATTATTTTTAAGAATTAGCTGGCGAGGGTGGGTGCTGCCTGGGTGGCTCGGTTGGTTAAGCATCCGACTCTTGGTTTCTGCTTAGGTCATGATCTCAGGGTCTGGGAGTTCAAGTCCTGCATCGGGTTCTGTGCACTGACAGCACAAAACCTGCTTGGGATTCTCTCTCTTCTTTTCTCTGCCTCTCTCTCTCTCTCTCTCTTTTTCTCTCTCTCTCTCAAAATAAATAAATAAGCTTAAAAAAAAAGAAATAGCAGGTGGGAGAAGAGCTTTGGAAACTGAAAAGCGATGTCGTATTGTGCTTCGAAGTTGTGCTTCCATAAAAGACATTTGCATTTAAAAGACAAATCTCTATTTGTAAGGGTGACTTCCTTTTTTTGTACTGAAAGGGAAGCGTGACTCAATCTCTGGGAACCCTTATGTAGTGGAGAAGGACAGGATTCAAGTCTGCACAACAACCTTACCCTTGTTTACGGTGCTTTTCCTGGTAACCTCCCATAACTGGCTTCCCCTCTCTCCCCAAACATTTTATTTTCGCTTTATCTGGAGCTGTTATTTAAAGTGGTGGCTTGGGCCATTTCTGGGAGTGACTCAGCTTTCCTGGGTCTCTCCCATGCCTGTGGGAGGTTTACATGTGATTATGCTTCCGTTTGTTTTTCTCCTATTAATCTGTCTTTTCTTACGGGGAGGGAGGGGAGTCTCATCCACGAACCTAAAAGGGTTGAGGAAAAATTGTTTTTCCTCCCCCGCGATGTGTATGTGATGAAGTCTCTTAAAAAACCCCAAAGGATGGGGTCCAGGGAGCTTCTGGGTTGGCGAACACGTGGAGATGCCAGGGGGGTAGGTGGCACGTTTGAAGAGGGCCTAGAAGCTCCACCCCCTTCCCCATGACTTGTCCTCTGAATGTCTTCCATCTGGATGTTCCTTTTATACGTAATAAACCTTTTATAACAAACTGGTAACCTAGTAAATAGAACACCCTTCTGGGGCGCCTGGATGGCGCAGTCGGTTAAGCGTCCGACTTCAGCCAGGTCACGATCTCGAGGTCCGTGAGTTCGAGCCCCGCGTCAGGCTCTGGGCTGATGGCTCAGAGCCTGGAGCCTGTTTCCGATTCTGTGTCCCCCTCTCTCTCTGCCCCTCCCCCGTTCATGCTCTGTCTCTCTCCCAAAAATGAATAAACGTTGAAAAAAAAAAAATAAAATAAAATAAAATAAAATAATAAAAAAAATAGAACACCCTTCTGAGTTTTGCCAACCTCTCTCGCACATCAAACCCGACGAGGGTGTTGGGGGAACCTCCCACCTACAGCCAGTAAGTCAGAAGCACTGGTGACAACTTGGACTGGATGGCTGAGTCTGAAGTGTGTGTGTGGCACGGGGGGGGGGGGGGGGGGGGGGGGGGACAGCCTTGCGGGGCTGAGCCCTTCACTTGTGGAATCTGACGCTCTCTCCAGGTAGCTAGGGTTGGAATCGAGCTGAATCGCACAACACCCAGGTGGTGCTGGAGAACTGTTGGATGTGTGGGGAAACTCCCACACATCAGGATTGGATACCAGAAGGTTTAGGCCTCAACTATTTTGAAGGCTGCACAATTTCTAGGAATTTCCCCAAGAGATAAATACATACTTATTACTATCTTTAGCTATAGTGCATATCTCAAGAAATAATTTAGCTCTTTGATAGTGGGGAAGTATCACTTAATAGCAGTCCCCATTACCTTAACCGACTCTTCTGGAACATTAAAAAACGTGGTAATGAGGAAACAGCGGTTACTTGCAAAAGTGCATAGGATACAACATAAAATGAAAATATCCGAGGGCAAATATCAAAATTAAGGCAGCTGGCTACCCATTCCCAAAGACTAACCTGGCTTTGATCTCTGTGCAGTCATGGCTGAGTGACCCAAGGGCAGAATCCCACGTTGAGCTGTCCAATCAGATTAGATCATGCTGGAATTTGAATGTTGGTAGGAGGTCTTTGGAGATGGAAGAGGAGATTAAGCTACATCTGGTTTAGGCCGTTACGGTAGAGTTCCCTGATTCTAGGTGAGGGATTGTGAGGATCTCTGGAGGGTCCTCATGTCTGGCCCTTCCTAGATCCTGGTGGACCAGCTCTTCCTTTGCAACCAGAGGTCTTCCAGATCCCCAGGGGGCATGGAAGGGACTATTTACGGAGTGCCCACTGTATGCAGGCAATTCGCCTTCTTTATCTAATCAACCCTGACCAAGACCTCCAGGATGGGTCTTACCATTCTCCCATTCAATTGGTGAGAAAACAGAAGCTCACAGATGACAGAAAGCTACCACAAAGTCCCTCCACTGGCAAGCGAAGGGATTTAAACTCCGGTTTCTAAGTCTGCGCTTTCCCTACTCACACTCAGACCAGATACAAAACTGGAGGATTACAATGACGCAAACAAGGAAAGAAACACATGCAGATGGGGAGGAAAAAGCCAGAAAGAAATAGACTAAAATGGTAGCAGATCTCACACTGGTGCCAGGACTGGGAACTTTTTCCTTCTCTTGGGAGTTTTCCTAATTTTCTGTAATGTACAAAGAGGGTAAAATGAGACCACAGTCAGCTTCCAGGAATATGTGGGGACTGGGGGGCTCCCCTGGGCATCCATGTGGCTACCTGCACCTCCTGCTCTGTATTTGCAGACTTTCCCCTGCTCGCTTTCCATGAATCACTTCACTCCAGAGGCCAAGAGACTTCTGTCTTCAAAAGGCACAGTGATACAGTCAGAAATCATAGCTGCTCCGAATGATCGGCATTTTCATCCCTCATATTCACTGTCGCTCAAATCAAACAGCTCAGTGAATCATTAAGCAAGTCAGTATAATAGAAATTCTATCTGTTTAAAAACCCACCTCTCTCCCACGTGCCTCCCAAGTTAGTTCTGCCTGTGTTGATTGATCATGATGGAAATACTTCTCTCCCCCTATTATTATGCCATCGAGTGTGTTGATAAAGACTTAGGAGCTCAATTCCTCTCCTGGTTAGAATGAAGGAGCTAGCATTTAACGAGCACCTGCTTAATGCCCTGAGTTAAGTGCTTTCAATGCGGTATTTCATTCATAACCAGGCTGGGGGAGAGGTGTGGGCACTGCCATTCTCCAGGCAGGGAGACTGAGGGCATGGGGCAGGCAGTGTGGCCCAGTGGCCTCACTCTTAGCCCCGACATCAGCTAGACAAGGTCTTGACCACCAGCTCTGCCCCAGTGACTCAAGCAGATGGCTCGACTTCCCACAGCCCCGGGTGCCTCTGTGAAGCAGGGAAGCATAACGATTTACAATGATATTTCTTTAATGTCATTAGCACAGTGACGTTTAAAGTGCTCTTTTCAGGGACGCCTGGGTGGCTCAGTCAGTTAAGCGTCCAGTTCCTGATTTTGGCTCAGGTCATGATCTCACGGTTCATGACTTCCAGCCCCACGTTGGCTCTGCGCTGACAGTACAGAGGCTGCTTGGGATTTTCTCTCTCTCTAGCTCTCTCCGCTCCTCCCCTGCTCTCTCTCAAAAAATAAATAACTAAACGAACAAATATATGTATATATGTATACATATATATATGTCGTGCTCTTTTCATAGGACTAGTGCACCTCCCCATAGATTTATTTCTAGAGATTTGAGGTTTCTTTTTGATTGTGAACTGGATCCTTCCCCCAGCCCCCACACTGTGTTCTTCATTGGCTATTGATCGTCATTGATTTATGTTAGGTCTCTGCAGTGTCATGTGTAAGCTGTCTGAGGGGAGACATTTTACTATTTCACGGCTATGTCCCAAATTCTTAGAAAAGTGCCTGGCAGACAGTAAGTATTCATTAAATATTTATTAAGTGGGTGGGTCTGGCAAACTTACTGAATTCTCTTTTTGATCCTTACGGGTTTTTTTAGTTGCTTCTCTTGAATTGTTAATAGACGGCAACTTGTCTGCAACTCGTGATGGCGCTTTCCTTTCCACTATTAATACTTTTTTTTTTTTTTCAACGTTTATTTATTTTTGGGACAGAGAGAGAGAGAGCATGAACGGGGGAGGGGCAGAGAGAGAGGGAGACACAGAATCGGAAACAGGCTCCAGGCTCCGAGCCATCAGCCCAGAGCCCGACGCGGGGCTCGAACTCCCGGACCGCGAGGTCGTGACCTGGCTGAAGTCGGACGCTTAACCGACTGCGCCACCCAGGCGCCCCTCCACTATTAATACTTTTTATGTGACCCAGGATTGATCCAGGCGGACATCTCTGTTGTATTCAGTAGGAACGCTTCTACTGTTTCAATATTAACCATGATGTTTGGGGGGTTTCTGTTCGGTGCCTTTTATCAGACCGTGCAAACGTCATTCCATTCCAGCTTTCCTGAGGTTTGTTTTACTTTTATTTATTTTTTATTTTTTAAAATCAGGAACGCGTGTAGGATTTCACTCCCCGTGTTCCTGGCATCTATAAAGATGATCGTCTGTTTTTTCCCTTTTAATTTGTTGATGTCATCTCATTAGCTATTAAAAGTGACAAGTATCTAGACTAGATTAGATACATGGGGAAGTGCAGATGGAATAATGCCTTCTTACAAGGCACATGAAATAGTACGCACAAGGCTGGCAGCCGTGTAAACACATTATTGTTCCTCTAGGAGAGGGGGTGGGCTCTCCGTCTGCCTGCCTCTGTTGCCACACCTTCCCGGGGCCTCTCCCTGACTGGGAGAGGTTGCTAATCTGCCTAGTTAGGGTGCGAGACACTTCCTGGGTCATGTTTACTAGGGGGCAGAGTGAGGGTGCATGAAGGGTCCCTCCAGCCCTGCTCCCTCTTGGTGGCCCTGGGTTCTGCTCCGTGGGGCTGGGGCAGTGAGCACAGTTCACCGGCCCTTGGTTGTCCAGCACCTCTCTCTTCCATTTGTCTCTTCCAGCCGACGGCAGAGTCCTGGAGCTAGAACTGAGCCCCAGCACCGCAGTTAACCTCTGTCCTCTGCGACTTCCTTCATGTGGCTTCAGGGGATGGTAAGAGCCAAGGTTAGGAGTCTCGCTGCAACACGACTTTTTCAGAGGGCCTTTCTCAGCCATCAGGAAACCCCTGTACCTATGAATGTGTCCTTATTTGTTAAATGTAATTAGTTAAGGATCTCCAGGTGAGATCATCCTAGACGATGGGTCCTAAATCCAGTAACTGGTGTCCTTATAAGAAGAGAAGAGACAGGGGGAAGGCCGTGTGATGATGGAGGCAGAGGTTGGGGTGATGTAGCTACAAGCCAAGGAACACCGGGGCCTGCTGGTTGCCCCCAGAAGCTGGGAAAGGCAAGAGGTAATTCTGTCCTACAGCCTTCAGGGGCTCCTGAAAGGGACCCACTGACACCTTGATCTCAGACTTCCAGCTCCAGAAATGTAAGACAACACATTTCTGTTGTTCAAGCCATCCGGTTTGTGGCGCTTTGTTCCAACAGCCCTAGGAAATGAATACAGGTATATCAGTATGAATGTGTAGTTTGTAGCACATTCAATCAAGACCTTGCAATCAAGACCTAAATAACCGCATTTAAAAACTTCAAAGCAGAACAACAACAAACAAATGGAAAAAACACATAACGTTGTTATTTACTAGTAAGGAATTTCTGGAAACTGCTTTTCAACGTCTAGCTACTGGGATCTGGTTACATAATACACCAACTGATTGAAATCTATTCTACCGCTATTACAAAGGATAATTATTAAAAGTGACATTATGAAAAATAAAATATTTGTTACAATGCTAAAGGACTAATAAATGGTAGAAGTTTCTATTTGGGATATGTATCATCATGTCTGTATACGTACAAAGATTAGAAGAAAATACAGAGAAATCAAAATGATTCATATAGTGGTACAGTGAAATTGTGTGTGATGTTAAAATTTTTTCCAACACTTACAATATATTTTCATAACAATTTTAATCAAAATTCCATGAATCTTTTCTAAGGAGTATGAAAGAATTACAGAACCATTGTGCAGTAGGACAAAATATGTCCAGAAACATGCAAAGAGTTGTATGTCACTAATCTACAAGGTGTCAGGGGAAAAATCCCCTTTGTCACACCTCCGAGGCATCACCCCTCCGAGGTTGGTGAGAGCAGAGTGAGTAACTGGATTTATGCATTTATTCCCATATTCTTCCTGGGCGTTGAGCAAAGCACATCCGGGCAGGGGCTGAGTGAGAAATGCTCCTTATCTCCTGTGTCTTGTAGAAGGGTTATTGGATAACGAGTTGTCCCTTAGGGAAGCAGAGAGCAGGGTCTAAAGTGGTCTTGGAGGGGGGATTTATCTGGACCACGGAAGGGTGGTTCATTTGGCTGGTTCTAATGGTGAGGACACGTGAAAGGTGAGTTGGGGAAAGTTTAAGAGAAAAAAAAAAAAACCCACTTAACAATTTTACCCCAAGGCTCTGAAATCCAAGGTTAGCCCATAAACACATACTCTAATATACTTTGAACATTTGAAATGAAAAGATAATTGTTCTCTTACAATAGTCTCAAACTTAGTCTTTTATACACACACACACACACACACACACACACACAGAAATCATTTATACTCACTCCTCCACACCTTTCAACTATTTCAAATCAAAAAGGTTTTACTGTACTTTTAATTCGATAATCTCTCTCTAATGCATGTTCTCTCTAAAAGGACATAAAAACTGGGGGAATCCATATTCTTTTTTCTGGCTTCCCTTCCAAATGTCTTTAAGAATTCTAGTTGGTTTTGAATTGATCTCCTTAAAAACTTTACTGAGCACCTATTAGGTGCAAGGAATAAATCCTGGACATGCGCAAAAGTTGAGTGGAGGAAGCAATGGTTATGATGCGGACTCTCATCTTGGCCAATTCGGAACAGAATAAGATATAAGGCAGAGGTGAGGCCTTAGGAGGGATGGAGAATGACCTCACCAGTCTATAGAGAAGGCCATGGTTCCTGGGATTAAGCCTAACTGGAGGTGTCAGGAAGGCTACTTGACCTGATGGAAAAGGCCTCCCTAGGCAGAGGCAGCAGCGTGAACGAAGACACAAGAGTCTCTGAATGTCTGGTTGGAATCAACAGGGGCAGACACAGGTTGCCTCATCTCTGTGTTCCAACACCTCACGTCGTAGCTGGCACAGGGCAGGAGTTCACCCGGACAGGAGCCATGTTCTTTTCCTCTGGGTACCCCCAGGCCTACTCAGTTTGACATCAGATTACCACTCCACAGTGCTCGGCCACAGTTAGTCTAGAGTCGGGGCCTCAAAATCCGTTGTCAACAGAGCCAAAAAGGTAATGAAAGTGAGCGAGGCCAGACTAGTACAAGACATTAAAGAAAGGTGGGGACTGGGGCCAACCGAGGAATGGCACCATGTGGGAATGTGGGCTCAGTGTGGCCGGGTCTTCCAACTTTTCAAGAGAAGTAAAAAAAAAAAAAACCCTCTAGATTTGTATGTGAAATTTTCAGAATTTTGAAATGTCCAAGGACCAAATAGAACACGTCCAACGACCAGACTCTACCCATGGCCCAGCAGTATGCGCCCCAGGAGCCGAGCGTAGAGTTGGAATTAGAGGGAAATAAGGCTGGACTGGTAACTTGGGGCTACATTTGAAAGTGCCTGGAATGTCGCCCTGTGGAGTTTTGGTTCTAGGGGCGGTGGGGAGCCCCTCAGCGTTTTTCAACAGGGAAGTGACAGAAGCAGAGCTGTCGGTGGACTGGACGAAATGGATGGAGGGAAGGGAGAAACTGGATGGAGGAGAGGGAGAAACCGGAAGTACCCGAGCTAGCGCTAACACAGGCTGGCTGCTGGCAAGTGATGGGGTGGTGGCACGAATAGGAAAGACATGGAGGAGGTAGAATGGAGAGAGGACTCATGAGCAGCAGAGAGAGAGAGAGAGAGAGGAGGCTGTAAGGTTGACCCTGTAGCCTGGGTAACAGCGTGAATGGGAACACCATTTACAGGAAGGTAGGGTGGCCAGCCCCATAGCTGCCTTTGCCACCGCCTCTCCAACATGCCATCTTCCCTCCTGCACACATTCCACAGGGTCTGTGCAGTAGACGAGACGCCTGCTTCCTCCTAACCTGTCTCTCCTTCACTTCCTCTTAGAACATTTGCTACTTTTAAAAAAAAACTTATTTATTTATTTTTGAAGGAGAGAGAGCATGAGCACGAGCGGGGGAGACACGGAGAGGGAGGGGGAGAGAGAGAATCCGAAGCAGGCTCAGCACAGAGCCCAATGCGGGGCTCGAACTCAGGTGCCCTGAAGGCATGAGCTGAGCTGAAATCAAGTGCCGGACACTTAACCGACTGAGCCCCCCCCCCCCCCCCCCGCCGGGGGCTCCAGAGCCGTTGCTATTTTTAATGCCTCCCCTCCCCCACTCCGGAAGCTTCTCCCTCCCTTTTCCCCCTCTCTCCTCCTTTCAGGCTCCATTTCCTTTCCCGTGTTGTCACTTCAACTAGCTCCTCTCCGCCAGGTGCCCCTCCTACGGGCAGCCCGCCACCTACACTTTTCCCAAAATGAGGCTTTTAAAGCTAATTATCTAGGGTTTTTTTTTTTTTTTTTTTTTTTTTTTTTTCTGATCCAGCACAGAAGCCGTGCACTTTAAGAAGTGAGACCAGGTGACTTTGGCCTATTTTTAGTGGCTGCAATTTGTAGGCGATGGCTTCTACTGTCGCAGCAGTACCCTGGGACGGGAGCTCAACTCCAGAGCCCCAATGCCTGAGGATTTGTAAAATCTGCAGTTAATTAGTTAGTTAATGGTGGGGTTAGCCTGGCGATACAATCCTATCCCGTGGCGAGTTGGAAGCCTGTCCTTCTGGCTCCGCCTGGTAAGGATAAGACGCAGTTGGGAACAGGAACGCAGACAGGCAGGGAGGAGAAAGGGAGAGAAGGAACACACTGCGAGTTAATCTGCATCCAGCTCGTCACATCCGCCCTGGTGCCCGTAGCCATGGTGTTGTTTCCTCTCAGCTCACCCTGTGCCCCATTCTCAGCTCTCCAGAAGAACACCTGTGGCCCCGGTGTCCCCCTGCTCTTAGAAGGAGTCAGGGAACGAAAGAAGGTGGAAAGTGACTTCTTGAGTCTCTTGTAGATTCTTCTCCCAAACCAGGTTCGTGTCCTTATCTCTGGGACCCAGTCTCTGAAAAGGGGACTTGTGGCGGTGGTGACATATTCCCTGGGAGAATAGAAGCTCCTTCACATTAGGGAGCATACATCAGATTCATTCCCTTGGCTAACTGTATTGCTTTCTCTCTCTTTTCCTGGACTCCGGGTTGCCATCGCAGGGGTGAGGACCGAGGGCGGGCAATGCCGGGGGGGGCAGAAGTAACTTCCCTGTGAAGCCAAAGAAGCTTGAGCAGTGACGTGCCAAGGGTGGGGTGGTGGGAGCTCTCTGCCTTGGGCCCAGGTATCAAAGAGATACACTGTCTGAAGAGGATTTGAAACTGACCCTGCACTGGGCTTCGCTGACCCAGAATCGGAAAAGAACCGGAACAGGAGAGAGCGCAATTTACAAGTTCCCCACTCTTCAGACTGAAGAACACATTTCCATCCTCAGAGTAATGGCTTGCTAGAGCACTCAACAGGAGAGGGGCCAAGGGGGTGGGGGTTGCAGTAACGTGGTCTCTCATTCTAAGTAAATACTCACTTTCATGCCTCATTTTGTGTTTGTAACTGTCTATATTTTTCTAGAAGCTCCCACGCAACTTGGAAGAGGTTCCACACACCGCTCCTGGTTGCGTGCATTTGATCTGTAAGCTATCTTCAGGGTTTTTTGTTTGTTTGGTTGGTTTTTGATCTCGGGATGTTGTCAGTACTTTCTATGCGCAAAAACAGCTCTTCCCTGTTAAATGAATGGCGTAATGATGGAGGCTTATCGCGCCCTGACAATGTGCCAGGCACCTGTCACACTTGCTTGCATTGAATTAAGCAGCTCTCTGACAAAGGAGGGATGGCTCGTCATCCCATTTTACAGCAGAAACGACCGAGGCTTGGAGCAGCTAAGTAAATTGCCGGCGGTCTCACCGTTACGGAGTGGCCCAGCTAAGACCTGGATTCACAGTCTAGCTTGGCAGGTTCCGTTCTTTCTCTGCCGGGGAAGGAGAAGGTAGGCTGAACGCCTACATTGCCCCCTGGCATGTCACACACAGTCTCTCATTTCATCCTCGCCTAGGGAGGTTGGGGTTTGTCCCTTTTCCCAAAGGAGGCCCCGCGAGCTGAAGGGACCCGCCCCAGGCTCGCAGCAGAGGAGCAGAAGTGGCATTCGGACAGCACCGGGATCCGCACAGTGTCCGTTTCTAGCCCCTGTTGTTTCCAGGTGACATCTTGAGCTCAGATGCCCTCCCCCACCCTGGGCCGTTGAGCCGTCATTCTGCCCTCGGCCAGCTCCCAAGTCCACATCTCCTTCAGAACAGTGAAGCGCCGGGATCCCGGCCCCTGCAGACTTCCCACGCCGCCCATCTGCCGGTCCCAAGACAACACAACAAATCCGTCAGCAACCCTAGGACACCTGTCTCTTTCACTTCTGGTCCTTAGAGAAACGATGACCTGTTCCCCGTCGTGCTGCAGGAGCTGTTTTTCGTTTTTTTTAAATTTGTTTCCCCTACAGGGGAAAAACGAAAGCCTTTTCCCACTCAGTTCATTTCCCCCGAAGGAGGTTGGTGATCAGAGGGGCTGTTTGGGGAGGTGTTCCTTTCTTAGTTTGGGCAGACTCCTCAGAGTTGGATTTCAGAATTCAGAGGTAGGAAACCAAACATTGGCTCATTAAAACTTGGGTGTCTGTTTGATTCATTAATCATCTTGCCCTAATACTCCCTGATAAGTCTGTTCATCGCTATTAATCACCGGGCTCGTGGGAGGGAGCTGCCGGCTGTCACTGCATTTCTCTTAACCCCTTGTCTACCCACGTCCGGAGCCTGGGATAGAACGTGGGCTGGAGGGTGACGGACAGTTTGTGGGATGGTGCCGCCTGCGTTGTCCTGAGGGCCTGGGATGCCAAGCCGTCGCGGGCCTTCTCACCATGGCAACAATGTGACAGTGACCTATCACTGGATAGGGATAGCTCCCAGATGTCAGGGGGCCTGTTTTATTTCATAGAGCTCCCCATTTTACAGATGAGGAAACTGAGGCTCAGAAGCAGCTTGCCCAAAGCCCTAAGTCTGGCAAGAGCTGAGTGAGGATTGGGGTCATGGGTGTTGTACCTAACAGCTCTGAGAAGCTGACGAAGCCCTTGGCCCTTCTGGGGCCCCTCTTTCAGCACCCAGGCTGCTGGACGGACTGGGCAGAGTGTGGATGTTAGAGTCAGACAAACCTGAATGAAAATCCCAGCTCTGCCAGAAGCCTTTCTGGTGACCTCCAAAGCTCAGTTTGATTATTTATAGAAAGGGGATATCATGTTTCTCATACCGCTATGAGGGTTACATGAGAAGCCACAAAAAGCGTCCTGCACAAATGCAAGTGGCAAATAAATACTCCACAAATAGCCATTTTCTTCAAACACCTCCTCCTCCTGGGGTAGGGTGGGCACTTACCTCTCAAGGAAAAGGATCTGACAGATTTCTTCAGACTAAGTGACTGAGATCTAACACCCTCGACTCCCTTCCTGGAGCAAAGTTCCCATAGAACGTTCATGGCGCACATCAAGCCCCAGGGCCTTTGCACAGGCTGTACCCTCTACCTGTAAGGTTTAACCCCCAACTCTAGCCACCGTTACCTGGCAAGTTCCAATTCATTCTCCAGACCCAGTTCAACTCTCCCCTGTGCTGGGAAGTCCTTTCTAAGCCCCCTACTTTCTTTCTCAGAGTCTGGGAAAGGGGAAGGTGATTGATACCAAACCTGCCACCAACCGGGCCAGCATATCTTGTGCTCTCTCAGAGCCTTCTCTAGTTAACTGCCCTGCAGGAACAAGTCTGAATTATCCTGGATCAATGGGAGCTAATGAGGTGTCAGAGAGCAGGGCTTCGGAAAGGAGGCATTTGAAAGTTTGTTCTCCCCGCGTCCCCCCCCCCCACCCAGGTCTAACTTTCCCCAGACTTGGAAAACACAAAACTCTTCTGTTTTAATTATTTAGTAAGGTTTGCAGACTCTGCAGCCCACATTTGCTCTGGGATTGAATTTGAAAAAGCCCAGAGTCCAGAAGTTAAAAAAAACTCCCATTGCTTAATGAATTTACATACCAATGCATTCGTTCATTTGACAAATAAATAATACTCACCCTGTCTGTGCCAGCGTTATAAATGTGCATGTGGCTCCTGTCCAGAACCCGGTACACGGAACGTCCTTAACAGATAACATGACATATGCTTTAAAGGGAGGCCCCGAGAGGGAGTCACCGACTGCCCCGTTTGTCCGATGTTTTCTCATGATCAGATTCATGATCTCACAATGTTACGGTGGCTGGGAGGAAGGCCATGCAAGTGACAGTAGTCTTCTTAAGTCACTTGGAACGGTTCCTCTCTGTGTGATTATGCCACCACTGGACACACTGTTCAGGATCATTCATTTCCTTTAACTCTGGGCTTGAGAATTTATTTACCATTATATAAAGCATGGACATGTTTCCTAAGCCTCTCAAAAAAGATACAGGCAAAGAAATCAAGTTGCTATCCCTGTCCCTGTACTTGTCCCCTGTAAGAAAGCATTTTAAAATTATGGTTTACCTTTCATTATTTTTCTAAATGTAAACATGCACATAGATCATAAGGGTCCACATACACATAGGCCTATATATGCATATATATCTGTACATACATATGTATGTGTGTGTATATCGCTTTATTTTCATTTGCATCTATTGTATACCTTTTTTCCTTACCGTTCCCTGTGCATGTGTGTGTGTGTGTGTGTGTGTGTGTGTGTGTGCATCCGTTTTTTTTTTTTTTTTTTTTTTTTTTTTTTTTTTTTTTTAATTTTTTTTTTTTTTCAACGTTTATTTATTTTTGGGACAGAGAGAGACAGAGCATGAACGGGGGAGGGGCAGAGAGAGAGGGAGACACAGAATCGGAAACAGGCTCCAGGCTCCGAGCCATCAGCCCAGAGCCTGACGCGGGGCTCGAACTCACGGACCGCGAGATCGTGACCTGGCTGAAGTCGGACGCTTAACCGACTGCGCCACCCAGGCGCCCCTCTTACATGACTTGTAGCATGTTACACCCACTTTGTCTACCTTACACTTGTCACCTACCAGCACGTCCTGGAGGGCCTCCCTGGGGCATGAATACAGCATTCAGTCATTGCTTTCCATGCCCCATTGGTGGCCATGCCCCAGTGTCTCCAGCTGGCTCCCAGTTGATGGGCATTTGAGGGATTCCTAGTCCTCTGTTCTATTTTTAAAGCCCCTTGCTTAATTTTTATTTGCATCTGTGTTTATCTTGTTTACCTTTTTCACCGTATTCATTTTGTTTTAATTCATCTCTTTTAAACAGTACGGTGTGGGTTTGGCTTTGTTAACAAATCTGTGGGAAATCTTTTTCCTTTTTTAAGCCCACTTCTGTCTATGGATGTGACTGATACCTTTGTTTCTAGCTTTGTCATATTATTTTATAATTTATAAAGCCGTATACATATTTATTTTTGTTTCATTTCCGTCCGTTTTATTTGTCTCCCTAACTTTCTCTTTCTCTCTCCAGTAGACATGTTGGTGTTTAGGAAACTGTGTTTTTGAATTCTTGTTAATAATAGTTACCTTTACACACTTATGTCATTCCCTAGTTCCCTCTTTCCCTTTCCTTCCTTTCTTTTTTCTTTCTTCCTTTCCTCCCTCCCTCCCCTCCCCGATCCCTTTCTTTTTGCCTCTCTCTGCTACATCTTCACTATGAACAGGATTAAAATTTACTGGTAACCTCCTCCTCCTCTCATCTCTCTCTCCAACGTAGCCTTTTATTCTCATTTACTATTTATTAAAAACATTTTTTAGTGTTTATTTATTTTTGAGATGGAGCATGAGCGGGGGAAGGGGCAGAGAGACAGAGGGAGACACAGACTCTGAAGCAGACTCCAGGCTCTGAGCTGTCAGCACAGAGCCTGACGTGGGGCTCGAACTCACAAACCAGTGAGATCGTGACCTGAGCCGAAGTCGGACGCTTAACCGACTGAGCCACCCAGGCGCCCCTATTCTCATTTAATATTTATAAGGCGATAAGTGAGCTTACTCTGCTATTCCTGTGTCTTCCCCTGTTCTCCCTCTATTTCTTCACATTTTTTCCCATTAATTTAGTCTTTGTCCCGTGACAAAGTCCTATGTAGGACTATAGGGCTAAGTTTTACCACTGGCAAAAAATATATGTATATGTTCACAGTGGAGCTGGTATTCATATTCTCCCTAGTTATGCCTCTATGTTTATTCAAAGGATTGAGAAAACTGAGCCATGCCTGAATCATAATCCTGGGCCGAAGAAATGGGCAACACTCCTCTAAAGTGGACCAACATAGAGGTTCAGCAGGCTAATTGAGAGCCTCCGAGTATTTTAATAGAGGGCAAAACACTGACAAAGTCAAAGCACATTTATAAGAACTTTCTCTTAAAAGTGCTTTTAAGTTTCTGAACCCTTTGAAGGAAATTTTATCCGATAATCTGTATGTGCTCATTAAAATGATCTATTCTCGGGGTGCCTGGGTGGCTCAGTCGGTTAAGCCGCCGACTTCGGCTCAGGTCATGATCTCACGGTTCGTGGGTTTGAGCCCCGCGTCGGGCTCTGTGCTGACAGCTCAGCGCCTGGAGCCTGCTTCCGATTCTGTCTCTCTCTGTCTCTGCCTCTCCCTTACTCACGCTCTGTCTCTGTCTCTCAAAAATAAATAAATGTAAAAAAATAAAATAAAATAAAACGATCTATTCTCAGGTACTTTGGATGCTGACAAATTTCAGTTCAAAATGCGATTCATTGTACTTTATTTTTTCCTCTAAGGATATCAATAGTCTGCACTTACTGAGCACTTACTGCATACTGGCACCTCTACTAAGCACTTTATGTCCATTATCTCATCACAGCCGGCAACTCAAGCAGGTAAAAGGTAAAAACTATTCTCCTGGTGAGTTCGAGAAGCTGGCAAAAGTTATACAGGGAGTAAGTGTCACCAGGAGGTTTCGAATCAGGTCTGACTTGGACGCTGGGCATCTGACCCACTCGTCACGTGCAGAGCCTTGAGCTGCGGTGGAGACAAACGTGAACGATTGGTTCCCTTAACAATGACAAAGTCTTACCCAGAAAGTCACTTGTCTGCAGGTCCCTGCTCGTTAGGGTGCGAGTGTGCCGATCCATCTTCCCTCCCTTCTGTGGTCTTCCGCCCTCGTGGTCTGGTATGTTCACCTCCCCTCCAGAAGGTCGCCTAAGTACACCTGGAAACCTACAGCCCAGGGGTTTGGGCAAGGAGTACTAAGCTTGCCTCGTAGTACCTGTGTGTCTTTGGGCCAACTATTTAATCTTGTTGAGCTTCAGTCTCTCCTTCTCTAAAATAATAAAATAATAATAATAATTATAATATCATCTAACTTATATAGTTATCAAAGCACTAAATGGACTCGTATATAAAACGAAAGCATAGTACCTGCCACTTTGCAAATGATAAATGAATAAGAAATAGCATTAAAATACCTGAGTATCTATCTATCTATCTATCTATCTATCATCATGTCAGATTTACCAAGAAAAAATTCTAGGAAGCAGAAATACACTTTGCCTGATGCGGAGCTTGAACGCATGAACCATGAGATCATGACCCGAGCTGAAACCCAGAGTCGGACGCTTAACCGACCGAGCCACCCCAGGTGCCCTGCACCTCTCTTTAACCTATCACTGTGTTCACTGGTTAGTTTAAAGTGAAGCTTCAAAACGTGGCTTTATTTGCCATTATTTTTTGAGGCATAAATGCCCCAGTTCAGCCCTTCGCTATCATTCCTGGGAGGTTGTGCATTTTTGTCACAAGTCAGAGATGTGGTGGGGGTGGGGAGGGATGGAAGGGAGCGGAACAGCCAGCCCTGGGGAGTGATACTGTGTCTGTCCCAGCATCCCTTCTGGGATGGCTAAAAACACGTACTCGGGTTCTAGGCAAAGATGACATCCAGGTGATTAGCATGGTGTGATGCTATTTGTTGTTCAGAGCTGATGTCCATTCTGACTGGATGTTCTGGGTGTTAAATTCTCACATTCTCCCTGGTTCTGCATGGTTTCCATGGCCTGTTGCCCAAGGCCTCCACCCAAGCTACGAAGATGAGCGCCTCAAGGTTTGGTAGAGAGGGCAGAGACCTAGAACATTCTCAAGTGCTGCTGTCTGGAAGGTGACTGAGGTTGGGGTCCCCGAGGAACATGTGGACTCCAGGTGCTATTCTTTTTCAGCTTGATCAACCCCTCAGGACACCTTTTAGGGTGCAGGAATGACATTAGGAAATGTATTCTCTGATCAGCCAGTGACCTTCCTTCTGGAGACCGTCAGAGCTGAAAGGAAGCCTTAGGAGATTATTTCATAGGACCCTAGTGCACGTGAGGCACCCCTGGGAAGCTTGTTAACATGCAAATTCTAGAGCCCCACTAGAGTGATTGAATGAGCTTAAGGTGTGGCCTCAGGAACACACATTCCTAACAAGCAAACCAGGAAGCTCTCATACTGATGGTCCCTGGACCACTTTGAGAACTACTGGCTGGTGCAATTGTCTTACTTCCTAACCGAGGAAAATCGTTCAAGGCTGCAACGTGAGCTTATGGTGAGAGTTGGATTGCCATTGGACCAGCTCCCTGAGCCTCGGCCAGGGTTCTTAACCAGTCGAACACAGGACCCTAGAAGACAGAAAGTGTCCTGCTTTGTGGCTTGAGGGAATTGAAAGACGCAAAGACTAAGAGATAAGAACAGGCAAAGAAGCGGACAAGTCATGTGCTTTGTTTTGGAAGTGCGAGCTGAAACATACCTGGGAGCACCGAGGGGGCCTTCTTCTTTCTGGTATTCAATTCTGTTCCACTTTCTCCTCCTGATGGCCCCGAGAGATAGCAACTGGTATCTAGTTTTACAAAAAGAGAAACGAGACCCGCAGAGAGAAACTGACTTGCCCGAGGCCATAGTGAAAGTAGTAAGTGAACAATGACCATGACAATGACAATGGGAACGATGGCAAAAGGATGGTGGTGGTGATGATATTGACAATGAAGGTGGCAGTTAGGATGTTAATGATGGCGGTGGTGGTGACGGGGTTGACATCTGTGATAAATGATGACGGAAGTGGCGATGATGTCAACAAGTAAAGGGAATAACTGTCGCTTCTGAGCTTGGCCCCTGGGTCAGCCTCTCTGTTGAGAACATCGCACCCATAATTTTACCTACTCTCCCTCTTCCACGGGGTAGGCGTTGAGGACCAGGCCGTTTCTCTCCAAACCCAGGAGTTTCAGTAATGTATCTACACCGGCCTCTTGCCACAGCCACGAAATCAGGGAGTCATTATTCTCTTGCTCTTCTTGAAAACTTTGGGAGGAAGAAACTATTGGGCGGTGGAAAACTCGAAGTTCCGACGATCTTAAAGGCGCCCAAGTGAACGGAGGAGCTGACACTGACAGAATCTGCTTGCCAGGACTATATAAATAGCAACGTGTACCTACACCGTGCCTCATCTGCACACATCAAAAAGCACATTAGGAGAACATTAAAATGTCAAGTGGAAATGTGACCTACCTTATTTAATCTTGTGAGGGGGAAAAAGCTGTCAAGAATTCAAATCTTGGATATGTGGGGGGGCTCCCGGGGTGGAGACTAGCCCAGGGCCACTCCTACGGAGCCAGAGTTGGCCAGGGCATTGTCCGTTTTTACAGAGCCCTGACCTAAAAGGTTGGGGCAGTTTTTGTGGGGATCCTCCCCTGGGTGCCTCTTCTAAGAAAGTCCATGTTGTTTTCCGGTAGTTTCTCGTCCAGGGCAGCTCCCCAGCTGCCCCTCCCGCTGCTTCCTGAAAACAAGCCTTTCGCTTATTTCTGATCAGAGTTGCCCCACCCCTGCAACTTTGGGGGAGTTCTCCCCGGGACTCATAAGTTACCAGCTAGAGGCACTGACAAGTCCAGTCATCTCAAGCTACCCCTGGGTGGCCTCCCTGCTGCCTGCTGGCTACCAAAATTGCAAGCCACTGGGGAGAGTGGATGGGTTCAGGGGCAGCAAAGGCTCTAATGGTTCAAGGTGGTTGATCAGCTGGCGACATCATCCTAAAATGACACCCGTGGCACAGGTAGACCTCAGGTTCACAGCGCGCTTCGTTGGGGGGTTTGTCTACGGCCGCTACTCTCGGGGTCAAGGAGAGGGGGAGGGACGTCTGAGGACTGCGGGGCCGCGCGTCCGCTCTTCTCTTCCCCACCGTGGGAGGGAGACGGGCTTCCGGTGAGGTGGGGGAGAGGCATGAAGGGCGAAGACCCACCTCTCTGCTGTCCACGCCAGACCCACCACGCCTCCTCCGGCTCCCACAAAGGGAAGCCGCAGAAGGGATCGCTCCCCCCCGCCCCGGTCCTAGCCTGAGAGGACCCCAGAACGCCGTATCCATTGCCGTCTGGTTCCATCCAGCACCTGCTTCCGAGGATCTGGCTGAGTGCAAACTCAGTCTGACTTAAAGAAAGAAAGAAAGTCAAAGTCACCTGTTGGCTCAGGCGACTGCAAAAGTCAAGACCTAGGGAGGACGTCACAAGGGTCTTGACCCGGGGCCTTCGGAGCGATCCGCAAGAGGGACGGATAATAGCTGACCTTTACTGAGTGTCTTCCTCTTTGCCAGACTTTCTTCTAAAACTTTTCGTGTTCACCCATTTAATTCTCAGGAAAACCCCGCGTAGTGAGGCGTTAGCACATCCCTCTTTACAGGAAAAGGAAGAGAGGCGCAGAGAGGTTCAGGAACGTGCCCAAGATCGCACAGCTTGTAAACAGGGAAGCTGGACCTCAAACCTCGGTCATCTCGCGCCAGAGTGCAGACTGTAAACCACTGCACGGTATCACCGCTTCACTGGACCGCGTCGGGGTTGTTTCTCACCCTTAAAGAGCCCCTGTTTCAAGGGGACGGCAGCGAAAGGAGGTAATCACAACGTGATGCATGGCGTGCGGTGCCGTATGGAGTAATCCTGGGACGCACACGGCCCTGCACAGCTCCACACTCACAGCAAGCCGAATCCAAGTCCCCCTAGACAAAGAGCCTTTGGACCATCGGAAGCAACCCTGGTGGTAACGGCTTCAGAGTGCCCTCCCTAGCTCTTTAGATAATGTTTTTAAAAGGCTACATTGCTCGGGGCGCCCAGGGGGCTCAGTCGGTTGAGCGTCCGGCTTCTGCTCAGGTCATGATCCTTACAGTTGATGAGTTCAAGCCCCGCGTCGGGCTCTGTGCTGATGGCTCCGAGCCTGGGGCCTGCTTCGGATTCTGTGTCTCCCTCTCTCTCCCTGCTCCCCTCCTGCTCATGCTCTGTGTCTCTCTCTCTCTCTGTCTCTCAAAAATAAATAAATGTTAAAAAATAGGGGCGCCTGGGTGGCTCAGTCGGCTGGGTGTCCGACTTCGGCTCAGGTCATGATCTCGCGGTCTGTGAGTTCGAGCCCCGCATCAGGCTCTGTGCTGACAGCTCAGAGCCTGGAGCCTGCTTCGGATTCTTTGTCCCCCGCTCTCTCTGCCCCTCCCCCGCTCACGCTCTGTTTCTCTCTGTGTCAAAAATAAACATTAAAAAAAAAGTTAAAAAAAAATAAAATAGTCCAACCCCCTTTGAGATAAGTGCAGAGGCCCCAGAGGGTCACAGAATCAAGGCAGCGGACCCCTGCTGGGGGTGACAATGGAGTAGGGCAGGGGCATGTCAAAGCTGTCTTTCTGTCCCCACCTCCCATCCTGCAGGAGCAGCGGGACCAGACCCTTGGGCTTCGTGCCAGGCCAGCCTCAGTTCAAAACCCGGCTCTGCCTTTTCTTTGTCGTGAGACTGTGGGCAAACCTAGTTCCCTTTTGAGCCTCAGTCTCTTCATCAGGGCAATGGGAACGGTGCTGAGTAAGCCCTCTTTGCACGGGAGGATTAGATAGCACAGGGAAGGCAGTAGCAAGGCAGGAGGCACGCAGCAAGGGCAAAAGGGCAGCCGTTCATAACGTGGCCCTTGCAAGAATCTCACACGCACGTTTTATACATGACCTCTTTTAGGGCGTGGAAAAGCGGGTTGCCTAGGGCCACCATGACAAAGGTACCACTGACTGAGAGTTTAAACAACAGAAATTTAATTCTCACAGTTCTGGAGGCCAGCAGTCCAAGGTCAAGATGTCAGCAGGGCTGATTCCTTCTGGAGGCCCCTTCCTTGGCTTGGAGATAGTGGTCTTCTCCCTGTGTGTTCACAATCCTCTCTGCACGGCTGTGTTCTAATGTCCCCCCACAGGGACATGAGCCGGATGGGATTAGGGCCCACCCTAATGATCTCATTTTAACTTAGTTACAGCCTTACAGGCCCTGTGTCCAAATATAGTCCCATTCTGAGGTATTGGGGGTAGAGACTGCATGTGACGTTGGGGGCAGACACACACAATTCAGCCATAACGTACCTTTGTCAGCAAGGGGGACTGGCTATAAGGGTGGAAGGCACGCTGCAGCCCTCAGGCAGGAACTGAGTGCCGGAGGGGCGTGGGGACCTGTGTGGGAGATTCTTGGGCAGTGCCAGGTGCCACTGTCCCGCCTAGGGTCCCAGCCCAGCAGAGGACGGGCAGACAGCCCCCTGCTGTCCCGCTTGGCCACTTGTAGCCTCTTCCCATGGAGATCTGAGCGGCTGCAAAATCTACCGCATTCAAAGGCGATGCCTTGCTGTCGTGCCCTCAAAGAACTTACCGAGCAGACATCTGCTGCTGCAAAGAATGATCAATCAGAGCCTATAATGGAAGAGGCCGGGCATCCTTGGCTCTGACTATAGGCAAAGGCATTCAGTCCTCAGAGGGCTGAAAGGAGCCAAATCAGAGTTCGCTTTGAGGATTCAAAAGCTGGAGAGGAAACTATTTGAAGCGTTTTGTCTATTCCTCTCCCCCCCCATCCCCCCACCGCAACCCACACCATTACTGCTATAGGCAAAACTCACGAAGAGCCATTTTCTTTTCAATAGAATCCCTTTCCTTCCAGAATATAAAATACAAATTCCAATTTGCCTAACAATCTTAGAGAACATTCTGAGAGAACTTAGGGCTTTCATTCCTATTGTGTTAGTTAATGCTCAACCCAGCCTTGAGAGATAGATGCTCCGATCGGGATTTTACAGCTAAAGGGAGCAGAGGCTCCGTCGGGGAGTGGGGGGGAAGCTTCCCAATGACCCCCTTCTGCCCTTCTGCAAGCAGACGGAGCCAGAACTCGAGGCAGGGCTCCAAGTCCCATGCTCTGCTGGCTTTCTTGCCACCAGAAGTACCCGGGCACCAACCTGTGCCTTGAGGTCAGCACATCCATGGCACAGACCGAGGGCGAAACCTTGAACTCACGTGCGAGCTTTCCCTTGGGGTGCGCCCTCTGGTCCCATTCTTACCCATTTGCTCTGAGCACCTTCCCACATTTTCTTTCTTTCTTTGACCTCCTTATGTTCTCTCTGCACTGGAACAGCTTGACAGTGTGGGCCCGAATGCATCTGCTTTTGCAGGGCTTTACTCTAGGGGATAGATTTGTTTCTCCAAAGTCTGCTAGAACTTGAGTATCGGCATATTTTTCTTTTTTCCTCTTTTTCTAAAGCCTTAAGCACTTTTTTTTAATTAAAAAAAATTTTTTTAAAGTTTTTTATTTCTGAGAGAGAGAGAGAGAGAGAGAGACAGAGTGAGAGTAGGGGAGCAGCAGAGAGAGACAGAATCCGAAACAGGCTCCAGGTTCTGAGCTGTCAGCACAGAGCCCGACGCGGGTTAGAAACCTAGAAATAGGGGCACCTGGGTGGCTCAGTTGGTTAAGCGACTGACTCTGGATTTCAGCTCAGGTCATGATCTCATGGTTCGTGAGTTTGAGCCCCACATCAGGCTCTGTGCTGACAGTGTAGAGCCTGCTTGGGATTCTCTCTCTTTCTCTCTCTCTCTCTCTCTCTAACCTCCCCTGCTATCTCACTCTCTCAAAATAAATAAATAAACAAAAAGAAACCTACAAATGATAGCTTCAAACATTTTGAACACTGTGCGTTGATGTATTCTGTTTACTTTTTTTTTTTTCCTCACAGACCGTGAGATCATGACCTGAGCCGAAGTTGGACACTTAACCGACTCAGCCACCCAGGAGCCCCGAATATTGGCTTTTCTAATTCAAGTTTGCCATTGGTCCTTATCGTAAAATCAGAAGTACGGTCCGGGGCCCATGGGAGGAACAAAGCAGAGAACGAAAACCACATTCCACAATGTAGAAAGCTTTATACAATACCTTAGGTGGGGGAAAGAAGGAAGATGTCTTAAGGAATGATTATTCCTGGAAAAATAAATTAAAAAAAATTTTTTTAACATTTACTTATTTTTGAGGGGTAGGGAGGAGAGAGAGAGAGAGAGAGAGAGAGAGAGAGAGAGAGAGAGGATCTGAAGCAGGCTCTGTGCTCATAGTGCAGAGTCCAAGGCAGGGCTCAAATCCACGAACGGTGAGATCATGACCTGAGCCAAAATCAAGAGTCGGCCACTCCACTGACTGAGCCACCCAGGCGCCCCGAAAATAAATGTTAAAATAAAGTAGCTGCACAGTTAGGTTTGTTCCAGGGAGTCATCATCTTGGCGGCCACCGCTCAGGTGCCGGACTCCGTTCTGAGACTTCCATGTGAATTAATTCATTTCTTCCTCATCCCCACTCCGTGAGGGGGCACTGCCATTTCACAGAGAAAACGGAACCCCATCATGGTTGATTAATTACTCAAGTTCACCCAGGTAGAAGGTGGCAGAGGCACATTTGGAATGAGCGCCCACGCTCTCAACCATCCTGCCTTGGCATCAAGCCAAATGATTGCTGCATCACCTTGCTGACAAAGTTGGGGGCCTGATGCGCCCTTGAAGGTGGGAAGGTGGGAAGGTGGGAAGACAGAAAGGAAATTGCCTAGAAAGAGACCTCTCCCTCCAGCCTCCTGACCACTTCTCCAACCATGCTCCTCTCTGTAGGGGGTCATGAGGGAACTCCACGAAGACTGAGAAGAAACTGGAAGCAAGGTACGTGCAGGTGCCCCCCCACCCCCCACCGCCAAGGGTTTTACCGTGTAAATTGCATACAAAGCAGTCAGCTCCCAGTTTCCTTTAAACATGGAGAGTGCCTCAAAGAGCAGGACAGAAGAATAAAAATATTGACGGACTCAAAGTAAGAAGGAGGGATGGGCAGCTTTCAGTTTGGAAGATGTAGAGACCGGGATGCCTTGAAAATCAGGAGAGAAAGAGCCTTCGACAGCCGACTCCCACGTGAGACCACAACCATTCAGTCACCCAACTTACGTCCACTTCTTCTGGATCCGGCGTCACCGGGGGGACAGACTCTGTGGACTGAGTCATCCCACCTCCTCTGGCATGCCTTCCTGTATCATGGAGGCTGGAGAACTATTACTCTTTCCCAGACTCCCTTGCAGCTAGCGGTCTGTCTGTAACCTGGGTCCGCCAAGAGGATTCATTCATGCAAGGCCTGGAACGTGGAAGGAAGCACTTAGTGGGGGTCAAGCCGAGCAGATGTGTGGCAGGCTCAGTGCCAGGGGAGTTTGGACCTTCTCCGGAAAAGGTAGTAGAGATTCTTGGTCAAGTCTCATCGTGCCCGAAGCGCACCAGACAGCACAATGGCATTTCCTTTAAAATTATCTCGTTGTTGGGGCGCCTGGGTGGCGCAGTCGGTTAAGCGTCCGACTTCAGCCAGGTCACCATCTCTCAGTCCGTGAGTTCGAGCCCCGCGTCGGGCTCTGGGCTGATGGCTCAGAGCCTGGAGCCTGTTTCCGACTCTGTGTCTCCCTCTCTCTCTGCCCCTCCCCCGTTCATGCTCTGTCTCTCTCTGTCCCCCCAAAAAAATAAATAAACGTTGAAAAAAAAATAAATAAAAATTATCTCGTTGTTTCCCTGGTGCTCTGGCCCGAACGTTTTCGTCTCCCCACAGATTCAGATGTTGAAGCCTCCAAAGGTATTAGGTATGGTGAGGGCTTTGGGGAGGTGATAAGGTCACGAGGGTAGAACCCTCGTGGATAACATTAGTGCTCTTACAAAAGAGGCCCCACCGAGCTCCCTACGCTTTCTGCCCTGCGAGGATACAATGAGAAGTCTGCAGCCTGAGAAGAAGGCCCTTGCCCGACCGTGCCGGCACCCTGATCTCAGACTTCTAGTCTCCAGATCTGGGAGAAATAAATTCCTGTTATTTATAAATCATCGAGGCTGTGGCATTTTCTTAGCGCAGCTCAAGTAGACTAAGAGTGATGGGTCTCAGTTTTAGCTCCTTGCGCCTCACTCTGTAGAATCTAAACACTCTTCCCTGGCCCCTCTGGGGATTCTAAATGTCAGGGGAATGCTTGCTGCTGTAGCAAACAAACCCAAGTATCTCAGTGGCTTAATACAAGAGAAACTTATTTCTCTCTGATGTCTAAAAGGAAGGTTTCTGATCAGTGGCTGGATTTCCTTCCAAGCAGTTCTTTAGGAACCCTGGCTTCCTCCATTCTCCGCACTGATGTCTAAGGTCAGTGTGGTCGTCGGCATTGAGCCGATCGAGGAGAAGAGCGAGGAGGTTTTCACGTGGGTGGCTTTTATGCACCAGGCCTGGGAGGGGGGCTTGTCACGACCGCTCGTATCCCAGGGCTAGAACACTTGGCCACACCTAACTGCATGGGAGTCTCGAATGTAAGCCTAGGTGTGTGTTCAGAAAAATGGCGAAACAGGTTTGGTGATTCGCTGGGCAAGCTCTACAGTGTTCTTGTAAACCACTCAGCTCTGTAATAAACCCTCTTCTGCTTCAACAGGCTGGAGTAGACTTTGTGGTCTGGAACCGAGACCTCTTTTACACCAGAGCCGCTTTGTATGTTAAACTTGGTTCCTAGTGCGGTGTGATGCATGGGGGGAGGGGCGGGGGGGTGGAAAAGTTACAACCTCCAGTAGCTGTGTTATTCGATTTCTCACTGTAAACTCTTTTAACTTTATTTATTTATTTTGAGAGAGCGTGTGAGTTGGGGAGGGGCAGAGAGAGAGGGAGAGAGAGAATCCCAAGCAGCCTCGTGCTATCAGTGTGGAGCTGGACACAGCGTTGACCCCACGAACCGTGAGATCATGACCTGAGCTGAGATCGAGAGTCGGACCCTCAATCGACTGAGCCACCCAGGTGCCCCTCTCATTATAAATTTATGTCCTCTTGACTCACAGGTGCACACGGATGCTTTAGTGGCCTTGACTTACAGGTGCACACGGATGCATGCACACCTCACTAATTAGACATCATTTTATAGGTTTATACATACGAGCTTAGGAGGAATGCTTTTTGCCCTAGGAAAGCTCATTTCTCCATGAGTTCGGGGTGGCCAAATAGTGAACGATGCTGGGTGGAAAACCTTTCCGGCGACAGTCCCTTAACTGGCCCCAGCACCCAAAGCCTAAAGAGTCGCTTACTATCCAGCCTTGTTCTCCAGGAGACCAATGGATTCAACGAGTCATCCGGGGCCAGCTCCGCAATTTGTGGGGCCCCACGCGAAGTGACAAGGTGGGGCCCTGATTTTAAAAAAGCAGTGCCATTAAAGGTATCGAAACATAAAGCTTTTTCCTGGATCCACGGTGTCTCTTTTGACTTGTCATGGTGGTTTTCATTTCCCACTTAATGTCTCACTGAAGAAAAATGAACATTCTAGATGATTAGCATAAATGATACCATCCACTTTCATATTGTGCAATGCCAGTTTAAATGCAAACCTAAGAACATTTAACTCCTATACGGAATTACCAGAACTATACAATTCCCATTTGGGGGCTTGTACGTGCCTATATGTATTTTCTTCTTCCCAGAATGATGGAAATACCACACCAAACTAACTCCACTGTTTTCATTTCACTTCTTGAGAGGCACGCATTCTTCCAGCCCTCTGTGTTGGACTTCATAATGAGTAAAGAAGGACTGAAAGGAAAATGAGCTTTGGGTTTCCCTAGCTTACCAATTTCAGTATCACTGGCTAATACAGGGATGCGCGAGAGCGAAAAAGGCTGTGATAAGTTTCCTTGGTGTTTCTTGCTTTTTAGACCACCATTGCCTCCTTTGTGCATTCAAAACAAGTTCTGGCTTGAAAGGGAAGTGTGGTCTTTCTGGCTTTTAGCACCTCCCTTACTGTGTCTTAGCCTTTGTGTCATCTTGAACGCGATGCCTGGGAGTTTCTTGAGACTGGAAGCAAGTGCAAGGTAAGTAGGCTACAGAAGCCGCGCGGCAGGCTTCACAAACGCTTCATGGGAACAGAGTAGCAAGGAACTGCAGACACACACTGCACATCTTCCCACCGCCCAGGAATGTGTGCCGATGAAAGCAGAACACGGAACCGGGCGTGGGGTCCTTCCGAGAGCAGCTGCACAGGATGCACACCCATGGAGCCCGCCCTGAAGCTGAGCTTTAGGGAGTCACGGGCCATGAGACTGAAGGGGCCCGGGAGGGACGTGGGGGCGGGGGGTGGGGTTGACATTTGGTGAGCATGGCCTCTGTCCAGTGCTGAATTGGGGACACTGCCTAATTGCCTCTGTCTTCTCAGTTTGCTTCCTGAATTCCCGTTCTTGTGTGAAAAGACAGATGGGACTGGAAAGCTTGCTATGCTTACTTCATAAGAATTAGCCCAGGGCACTGGCAGAGTCTCTTGAAACAATAGGCCTCGTAGAAAACCCAGGAAATGGAAAGGATCCTTCCTGATCCCCTCTTTGCAAGCAGGAAGCTTATTAATGAAGCCGAATGGCCAGAGAGGGAGAAGCAGGGGAGGGAGGAGGTTGAATCAGCCCCACTGTGCGAGCGCGTACCAAGCCCACTACCACCAAGGGAATCGGTCATACTTTCAGTCCATAGCAATCAACTGCGCTCCTGCCTGTCATGGGAGTCTGGTTTCAGCTGATTTTAAGTAACTAGGTTGCTCAAAGGTACTCGTCAAGATTCCCCAGGCCTATGTATGGATTTAAAATTATTCCACGGTCTCAGAAGTGACTAAACATTTATGAGGATTTGAAGCAGAACTTGACATCTATGAGAAACAGCAGTAGTCTGTTAGCCAGCAACCAACTGTCTAGTTTGTTGCTTTGAGATATATCTATCTATCTATCTATATATCTGTATATATATATATCTATATATCTCATGATCTCGTGGTTTGTGAGTTATGTATATATACACACACATACATATTTGAAATTAAATAATATAATTGTCTCTTTTTAACTTGCACTCTACTCTTTCTTATAACTAACTTTCTATCTACTTGCCCCTTATTTCGGCCATGATCAGAACTTTTCTTTCCATCCTACTGCGTGTTATTATATGACGTTACACTAATTAGAACTCTCTGTTGCGAAAGAAGTAACACCTGCCAATTATCGAGGACCTACTGTGTGTTAGATCCTTAGCCAGATGCTTCTATGCACACCCTTTCAGTTCATCTTTAGCTCAGCTGTGAGGTAAGGATGGTTGTTCCCATTTTTAAATCGAACTTTTTATTTTGTGATAATTATAGGTTCACGGGCGGTTGGAAGGAATAAGATAAGGAAGTTCCACGTACTCTTTGTTTTCCCCAATGACAACATCTTGTAAAATGACGGTGTAATAATGCAATCAGGATTGACACTGATACAATCCACCAATCTTTTCCAGATTTCCCCAGGTTTACGGGTACTCATTCGCGTGTGCATGTGTGCACCCACGTGTGTGTGTGTGTGTGTGTGTGTGTGTGTTATGTAGTTTCACCACAGGCCTGGGTTTGTGTATTTACCTTCACGGTCAAGATACAGATTGGTTCCGTCACCCCAAGGATTCCATCCGCTGCCCTTCTGAAATCATATCTATTTCCTTCCTGCCCCCATCTTAACTCCTGGCAACCATGGATTCGTTCTCTATTTCCCTAATTTTGCCATTTCCAACATGTTATTGTATTAGGCAGGGCTCTCCAGAGAAACAACCAATAGGATATACAAGATGCTGCATACACGCACATACACACACATACACACACACTTATTATTCCTTTATTAATAATATCCCTATATTATAAGGAATTGGTTCACATGATTATTGAAGCTGGCAAGGCCCAAGATCTTCAAAGAGAGTCAGCAAGCAGGAGACCCCGCAGTCTGTGGTGAACTTCGACTCTGAATGCCAGCAGACTCAGGCCCCAGAAAAAGCCGATGTTTTCATTTAAGCCTGAGGGCAGGGAAGAACTCACGTCCAAGCTCAAGGCAGTCAGGAAGGAGCTTCTCTTTTACTCACAGGAGGGCCAGCCTTTTCTTTCTATGCAGGCCCTCAACTGGCTGGAGGAAACCCACTCACACGGGGTGGGCAATCTGCTTTACTCAGGTTATCAGTTCTTTTAAAAAGAAAAATTGTAATGTTTATTTATTTTGAGAGAGAGAAAGAGATAGAGTGAGAGCAGGGGAGGGACAGAGGTAGAAAGAGAGAGAGAGAGAATCCCAAGCAGGCTTCATGCCGTCATCGGGGAGCCCAACGCGGGGCTTGAACTCACAAACCATGAGGTCATGACCAGAGCCAAGATCAAGAGTCAGATGCCCAAGCAACTGAGCCACCCAGGCACCCCCAGGCTACCAGTTCTAATGTCTATCTCATCCAGGAACACTCTTGGCAGAAACATCCAGAATAATGCTTGATGGAAAGTCAGGGCATCCTGTGGCTCAGTCAAGTTGACATGCCAATTTAACCATCATGGTTATACAAGTACAATCACATAGTATGCAAACTTTGGGGACTGTTTTTTTTTTTTTTTTCAATGAGCGTAATTCTGTAAAGATTCATCCAAATTGTTGCTTCATGATGAACTATTCACCAATAAATCATTCCTTTTTATTGCTGACTAGTATGGAATGGATTCAGCTTCATCAGCCAGGAGGCAAATGCAAATTAAAACCACAATGAAATATCAATGTTCACCTATCAGAATGCCTAAAATTAAAAAAAGATAATAATGATAATACTAAAGATGGGTGAGAACGCGGAGAAATTGGATCACTCCTAAGTTGCCAAATATAAGGTGAAATCGTAACATGGTCGTGCCATGCTGAAAAATGTTCTGGAAAACTAAACGTGCAATTATCATGCGACCCAGCAATTGTACTCGGGGGGCACTTATCCCCAAGAAGTAGGGATTTATGTTTATACAGAAGCCTGTCTACAAATGTTCATAGAAGCTTTACTCCTGATATCCAAGAACTGGAAACAGCTTAGATGTCTTTTAGCAGGTGAAGGATTGTGCCCGTTTTATTGACAAGCAATCTGAGGCTCAGAGAAGCTGAATGTCATGTCCAACATCCACAGTTGGAAGGTAACAGAGCCAGATGAGACCCTGCTCTAAAGGCTGCCCTCGCTCTGCAGGGCAGCGCATCTATGATCCTGATGTTGGCCTTGAATCTTTATAAGAACATGCCGTGTCTTCCGAATCAAAGAACTTCAAAGATTATAAAGCATTTGTAAAATTACCTCGCCCTGAGTCCTTGGTACCTGTTAATTAAAGCATTAGATTAATTGGAATACATTAGTCTTGAAAAGGTACGTTTTTCACACGTAGCCTCCTTTCTGTTTTCCTCTGGCGTTTCTATCTCTTTATGTTATCTTCTTGTGTATTTGGAATTTTCCTCTCTTCCTATGTCTGTATTTTCTATTGGTCCATGATCCACTCGGGCAGGGGGTTTTTCTTCCTCGTCCAAGCACCTTTGAGCACAGAGACTAGAGTTGGTAAACATGGACTGAAAGAAAAAACAATGTTTTGTAGCATTTCTTCTGAAATGATACACTTACCCACGGGTCCTCTGTCATTCACATGTACGCCACCCTTCGGCGGGCGGCAGTACGATTGACTTCCGAACGCTGGCTCTGGGGACGGCTGCCTGCAGTTAAATCCCACAAGACACCTGCACCTGCCGAGATGAGATACCTTTCCTTTCCTCCTGTGCTCAGTTTCCCCGCAGCAAAATGATGCAGTGAAAGAAACCCCCGCATAGAATGAGTTGTTAGGAAGATGTAAAGCAGTTAGCCCAGTGCCTGGCACAGAAAACTATTAGCTGTTGTTATTTTTATACCAGAGAAGAGAAAGAAAAATTGGCGATGGAGTCAAGACAGACAGGGACAAAGAGAAGATTCACAGAAGTAGCTTAGGGGATGCAATAAAGTAGTTTAATGAGGCAAGACTCATTAGAGAGCTCAGAAATGGCAGAGACGATCTTCAGAGACACGCAGAACAGATCTCAGAATCCCCACCGGGGAATCATTTGTTACCTGTCTCCGGCTCAGGGCCGGCATCTCCAGCAGGCGTTTGGGAAAATTCGCTGGTCAGGATGCCACATAGAAAACGGTAGGCGCTGGGAGATACCCATTATGATTCCGCTTAACTAGCACAGGCGGGCGGAAACGAGACTGGGAGGAGCTGTTTGGTGAAGTGGTGAAGATTCAGAGCGTGGATAACTGGGGAAGGAGGCAAGTGAAGTGTCTGTGGCCAGCACAGCAAGAGCGGCCCTGGAAAGTTCACATCCACTCGGGAGTTAGGCCATAATAATGGTAATGGACAGAATACTGGTTGCTGTTAATTGAGAGCTTATTATGTGCCAACCTCTTAAAAATGTTCTCCAGCGATGCTTCCCATTCCACAGACGAGGCATCTAAGGCTAGATGAGGTTAGGGACTAACCTCGAGGCATCGGTGAGTTTCAAACACCAGACGGTGGGGATTCAAAGCCTGTAACTCCTGTGCTCGCAGCAGAGGGCAGAGGAGAAGGAAGAGGTCTCTGGTGCTTGTCTCCTGCATCTCAGGAAGGATGCTGAACATTTATTTCCAAGTTTGTCACTACTACTGCTTGGCAGGGAGGCTGTGGGCGCATTCTCAGTGAAAATGTGCTAATGGCAGGAGGCCTGGGGCTGTGTTCCTGGGCCCCAGGCTGTACCCCAAACCGGCAGATGCTGGAGTTTATGGGAGCTATAGAAGCGGGAACAGTGCCAATTGAATACAAACATCAGGAATAAGAACCATAAGCACTTAAATCACCCAAAGATTCGGAAGACACTTGCTGGAAAACTCGCTGTGTCCGTTAAGGAGGCAGGACCAATGTTCTCAGATGCTCTGCGTTTGGGAACAGAGTGCTATTTTCTAAGCGACTCCACGGAGGTCATTTTAAATACAGAAACCGTGTGAGTTGGGCATGGTAGCCGCTGCTCTTTTTCCCGATCCCTTTCTTTTGGCGCTAGAAGGGTCACCACGCCTCCCAGGTGGCTGGGCTCAGTCTGGTTTACGCCCCTTGTCCTGGCTTAATCATTGATATCCCCCTTTCCACTCCCCAGAGGATCCCAGTTTGAAGGATAAATGATATGCTCGCCCTAGGTCGCCGTGAGAAGGGGAGACCCACACAACAGGTAAGACCCAGGTTTGCTTGGACATAAGCATGGGTCCAGGCTGACACCATTCCCATCCACTCCTTCCCCAGGAAGGATTTGTGGCCAATGGGGGAGAGAAGTGCTTTGTGCGTGTGCTACTATTTTGTAAAATACATGCTTGGAGCCAGTGGTGGCTGCATAGACTAAGTCTGTCCCAGAAGTGGGTGGAAGTGGGTCCGCACATAGAGGAAAACAGAGCTACAGAGAGGGAGAGAGAGGGAACTAACCCTAGGGACATAAGGGCCCCCTCCATCCATGCGGCCATGCCGGGAACCCTAAAGCACGCAGTTACATGAATCAGCAAGTCTGCTTTCACTTTTTAGCGCATGGAACTTGGATTTCTGCCGCTCGCCACAGAGAAAAACAAGCCTGAGAAATCTGAAAGAGAACTGACATCTTTCAAGTGTCTTCAAAGGCAAGCCCTTGTGCTGAGTACTTTACTTGATTTATATCATTTAATCTTGGCAACAGTCACCCCAGACAGGGCTCATTAACCCCCTGGCATAACCGAAAACTCCAAAGTTCAGGCATTGATGACGTCTTCGAGGTCAAGCGTAGCCAGGACGGGCCTCAGCCGGATGGGCTGGTGGTGGACGCAGAGCCCGTGCCTCCTTATCACACCACGTGGATCAGTTTGGCGGGTGGGAGGCCACACCACCGTTCTCTTGATCTCCCTCTTGGCGCTGTGAGTCCCCGCCCCACAGCCCAGGACCTACACACCCACGCCATCACTTTCATCAGTGATCTTCTCTTTCTCCGTGAGGAAAGCAACCCACATCCTGACCTTGAACATATCAATGAATACCATTGATCCTCAGCGTGGAATGCCACGCAAACCTAAAGCACAGCATTGCTGTGAACACGGAAATTGTGGAAAAGAAAGTACTTAGGAAACTGCAAAGTGCCACGTCTGGGGCTTGTGTTTTCATCGTTCTCTCAAATCGGAGTCGATCTTTCCTGAACAAATTCTTTTTTTTTTTTTTTAATTTTTTTTTTCAACGTTTTTTTATTTATTTTTGGGACAGAGAGAGACAGAGCATGAACGGGGGAGGGGCAGAGAGAGAGGGAGACACAGAATCGGAAACAGGCTCCAGGCTCCGAGCCATCAGCCCAGAGCCCGACGCGGGGCTCGAACTCACGGACCGCGAGATCGTGACCTGGCTGAAGTCGGACGCTTAACCGACTGCGCCACCCCGGCGCCCCTCCTGAACAAATTCTTAACTCGCTCTGTGACAGGCAGGTAAATCTGTGTCCCGGGCGGACCCGCCCAGGTCTAAGGGGTTTTCCAGCGCCCGGGACTTTTCAGTGCTAAAAGTGGGAAAGTCCCAGGAAAACCAGAGATCGGTCACCCTGCTGGGCACCGACCCGTCACAGGACTACTCACTCAGGCTTAGGGCTCTTTGAGAAGAGGCACCGTATCCTCGTCAACTCTGGGTCCGTCCCCCCTTACTTAGCACAGCCCTGGCGTGTGTTGACCTGATCACCAACTCCTGAATAAATGATTTAATGAATGATGCCGACAGTCGTGCGGGTGAGCTGCCATACCTCCTTTAAAAGGCACGGGCCCAGAGGCAAGGAGGCTTGAGGGAAGGATTCACCCGACGCACTGAACTTTGGGAAACACTTCAGACACGTGGAAGGCACATGGGGAAGATGTTCATTTCCTGGAACTTTCCCCACCCTCAACTTAACTGCTGTATGACCTTGGGCAAGTGACTCCATTTATTTATTTATTTATTTAATCAATGACTATATATTGGACACCTATGTGGCCAAGGACTGCTTCCTTGGTATCCTCGATTATAAAGTGGAATAACAGCCCCTGCTGACAGGGTGAGTACAGGAATTCAACGAGGTCGTGTTTGTGTAGGGCCCAGAGGAGCAAAGGTCCAGTCATGCCCTCCATGCCTTCAACTGCATAACAGGCCTCTTCGTGTCCCCTTTTGATATTGCCCATGGCCCCTGTACGAGCTCCCATGAAGCAGTGCTTGGGCTTCTAGAACCCGCCGTGAGAGAAGGGGAAGACGGGCCTCAAAAGCTCTGGTTTTCAAAATTGCATGGCTCACGCATCGTCACCTGGAGAGGGAGAAGGGAGCCTGTGCTTCCCGCAGCCACCCTAACTGACTATGAAAGATCCAGTCCAGACTTCTGTTTGGATCACATCACATTATCCGCCCACTGAAATGGGACGGGACAGCCCTGGAGAGGCAGAGGCCTCCCCTCGCCAGCAAGCCATCACTTTATATGGACATCACTCAAGCATTTAGCTTCTGGACTGAGACACAATCAAGACAGAGGCAGAGCTCGTAACTGTCCCGTGGAAAATAAGTATCTGGGGACAGCAGTGATGATCTTAAAGTTGCCCTCCACGTGTGAACACCCAGAGCCCAAATAAAAGGGCTCGTACGCCTTCTAAGGTAGGGATGAGCTGTTGGGAACATAAGTCATTGAATATCTGCTTTATCTATTTTTGAAGCCCACATGGTAAACACTGGAAAGATAAGACACTTTCTCAAGGGCTGGACCAACGTGGCGATCTTAGAGACCCGTGCACTGGGTTCTCCACTCTTTCCAAATCCCCAGCAAAACCACCAAAGGATAAAGTAATGTGGGAAACCTATGTAATAATACTAAAAAATACTGTTCTCGGGTGAAGACTGATACCCAAATCGTACAGTCTGGGACCGTGGATGCCCTGACAACCAGCTTACCCACGCAGGGAGTGAGACCTAAGTTGAGTGTGTAGACCAGGAGGAGTAGCTTCCGAACCACAGAAGCCTCCTCCATCCATCCCACCGCTCTTGTAGGAGGGCACCTGAGAAGAAATTCTCAGGACAGCGAACATGCAGAAAGGATATCGCCGACACACTCTTCCATACAGAGAACACATGTGACACGCTAGCTGACCTAGACCTAAATCAAGATGTGAAACTCGGCTGTGAAATGATGAAAACAGTGCCTGTGAGTCGTAACGCCAGCAAGTAGCGGGGTATCTTGTCATGTCTGCTCTTTGAGGTACACAGTGCCGACCTGGAGGCGTGAAAACGGTGCCGTGAGAGCCCAGAGGAGCACGTGGCATCTCGCGGAGGGAGCTGGCAGGCATTTGATTTGGGTCTCGACAGATACACCGGGGTAACTAACTTGCTGAGGGGCCAATCGAGGATAGCATTCTCCAGGCAGGCGAGAGGCAAGACTTCCAAATAGTCCAAGCACACAGAAAATGCTAGTATGAGGACTTCCACTTAGCCTGGAACTGGAACGTAGTTTTGCTGCCACGTTCTCCCAAGACTGCACACAAATGTGAGTAAAGGGATTTAAAAACAGACACAAACCTACAAGGATAGAGACAGGGCGAGGAGACAGGAGCAACACGGGGGACGTTTGAAGGCAGAGAGTTGAGGGATTGCTGAGCTAGCAGAAGAGGGCTGAACCCCGTGCTGATGGGGGGGACACCTGAGAGCAATGTCAGTCCCACCACAGAACCTCCGGGACTTGGTGTCTGAAAGGAGGGAGAAAGGAGAGGCTGAAAGCAAGGATGGAACTAATGTTTTGCAGAGAGAGAAGCTAAACTTGGACCCCTGACCTATCCCGTGCTGCCAGAGACGTGACGCTCACTCATCCTCGCAGGAGGCTGAGGTTTTATCCCCTGGTGGTGTTGAGCCATCACTGGATTCTGGGACTCTGGACGCAGCTGGGATCAGGGAATTCGATGATCACGGGAATTCGATGAAAATTCACATACCAAATGGTCAGTGATACCTTCTCCACCAGCCAGCCACCTTTCCCATCTCAGGGCTAAGAATCCTGTCATCCCGATTTCTATAAATTCCAAGTAAGAAAAGGAGGATTAACTGGGGGGAGATAGTCTAGCTTAAGAGAAAAGACCCACGCATGGGAAACTAGAGTTGTGGAGAGCTGCCTCCTGATGAATTAACTTGGCCAAATCACCCCATCATATGAAGCCCGCCTTTTAACCACCAACCTGTCCTGTCCATGTACATAAAGCTTCTAATCCTCTTTCTAGTGCCTCGCTCTGTAATGTTAACGGATTTCTTAGTATCACTAGATGTCTGAGCAGTTCAAGAAACCAAACCAACCTACTAACCGACCGACCAACAACAAATAAACAAAAAAAACCAACCAAGAGTGAGAAGTAGATGGAAGCACTTTTTGGGAAGCAAAATACACTCAGCGAAATAAAACAGATAGCATTTGTGAAACAAGGAGACAAAGTTATAAAACATAGCCGCTAGGAGAAAAACAAAGAGTTCTTGGAAATTAAAGATATGACAGAAGAGATTTTAAAAAGTCTGCAGGAAGCTTCAGGAAGGTGATGTGCAAGACCTGTCTCAGAATACAGAACAAGTAGAAAAGGAGATGAAAAAAAAAATAAGAGAACTAATTAAAAATGTACAGAATCCGTCTGGGAGCCCAATATGTAAAAAAAAAAGGGAGGGGGGTTCAGAATAAAGCAAATGGAGAACCGAGGAAAAGAAGTTACCATAGAAATGATATAAGAACAGTTCCTAAAACTGGATTCCAATTGATAGCACCCACCAAGTATGCAGCATAAAAATAGGAACCGGGGACCCATCGCCTCTTGGAAATTTTAAGACTACTGGGAGAGATAAAAACCTTGAAGCTGGGGTGGGGTGGGTGAAATGTATTGGTTGTCTACTGAGGATCAGAAATGAGAATGGAACCAGACTCTTGACAACAGCATGAAAAGCAGGGTGGTGCCCTTGAAACTCTATAGGCGCGTGGTGTCCATTCTGCAATCTTACACTCATCCAACAACCAGATGTGAAGGTAGGGGGACAAAACCCAAAGGCCAGGCACCTTTTTCCAGGAATCAACCGGAAGGTGAGCTCAGCTAAAGTAAGGGAGAAAAACCAAGACAGAGGGAGACAGGAGATCCAGACAAAGAAAAAAAGGAAAAGGGTCTCCAGGAGAGTGGTGAAAGGGGAACCCAGGACCCAGCCAGGCGGCAGGACCAGACGGCAGTGGGTTCGGGGTGGGAGCAGGGAGGAAGGGCCTCTTGGAGAGATGTCACCATGAAAAGAGGAAGCCGATAAAATCCCTGATGTGTTTGGATGTATTGAGAGATCGACACCTCCATCAGAGAGTTTTAGTATGAATTCATGCTAAATTCATAGGTGTTCTAAGAAACAAAGCGTATGAAAAAAACAAGACCGTTCCGGAGATACCGCATAAGTAGAAAAGAAATACAATCATACTAGACTCTGCTGTGAGTAATATTTATATGGGCATAATAATGTGTATACAGAATATTTGCTCTCACTAACATGTCATTGGGAAGATGCGGGGAGAGAAGGCATATGTTGAAATGAAGGGTGTGTAAGCGAACTAAATCCTCATCATCTTCCATTGGAAGAAGTCCATGGACAACATCTAAAATGGGAACATCAAGAAATAGTAATAGAAATGCATTGCTCAGAACATGGAAGAAAGTGCCAGGAGAAAGAGCTAACACCATCGTGCGATCTTTCCCCTGGGAAGCAGACATGTGGAGAGTCAAGTAGGGAGGACAACGTACTGTTCTTTTTATTTCTTATTTTCCTTTTTTTATACCATAAGCCTTGTGATGCTACTGGACCAGTTAAGCTCTGCGCGATTATAATTTCGGTGAAAAGAAAAGTCAAAAGATTCCATTCCTTTTTAACTTGATTGGGGCACAGTTGATATCCCCAAACACTGCACACGTCATGTATACAACTTGATGAATGTGGGCACAGGAGGCAAGTTTGGCGTGGCCAGACTTCAGGTTGTAGGGAGAGGAGGAGCGAGGTTTTGGAAATAAACAAGAGCTTTCCTGTCGTTGGCGGTGAAAATCTGCTTTGATCTTGTCCCCAGGCTGCCACGAGTTCTTCAGATTCCAAATAATGTAGCTAGAATGGGTTGAACCGTTGAAATGGATGGAAAAGTCGCACACAGACATCAGCATAGGGTACATCCAATAGCCGCGAATGCTTTGATTTCGTGAATTGTGGCAATAACACAGGACTGCTTTTGAAGAAAAAGTTCAAGTCATACAGAAACTAGAGTGAAGGTCCCCTGTCTCCTGCCCTGGACCCACTGTCACCCGGTTAACAATTTAGTATCTATCATTCCTTTCTTTGTTTCTTTTTTTTTCCCCCCACTCAAGTGCTTTTATTTAGAACGCACAGATTCTGTGCTCCAGATTATCTCAATTTTAGGAAGCACACTAAATACGGATGTGGCGATCTGAGACAGAGGTGCGAAACAAGAAGAGGGAGGGGAAGAGATGTTCGTGAGGCTCGTTCTGGCCTTCCCAGAGCAGGACCAGGGACCGGGCTGGGCTTGTCTCATGTAGCAAAACTCGGATTCTGTGTCAGCGGCAGAGAGAAAGTGGCACAGACATTCCTCGTTCCTGGGGCTGGCACTCGAAGCGGGAAAACCGTTTCCATGGAGATCGGGACACTAGAGATGCTCTCTGAAATTGCTCCTTGGGGCTCAGCGACAAATAGAAACATTAGCATGCAGAGGCCTAAATATAGCTGCATTCAGGGTGATTCATCGAGCCCGAAACTTGGCTGGGACGTGGTTTTGGAACAAATGCACCGAGCAGAGACCCAATGGTGTTTTTAATATTTTACAGTGTTTACACTACCATTAGAGGATGTATCTAATGGAAAACGCAGAAATGCAGGGGCCGCTTGGTTTGATCCTCCTGGATAAGTCACCCTCAGAGTCCCGCCTGGGCATGGCAGGGTACAAAAGAGATTTTTCTTTTCTCTTCTTTCCTTTTTTCGTTTTTGTGGTCGGAACGTCCCTTCACCACAGAGCTATCCTTTAAAAGGACCTGATAGAAAAACGTTCTCTCCTGTCAGAGAGGGAAACTAGTGCCTGTAATTAGAAGAAAAGTATAGGCATGCCTCCTCCTTTCTCCCCCAGGATTCCTGGGGACTGTAAATTCTTGTGTGCATCGTTACACAGAAAATTCTGCTCTGTCTCAGCTTCTACCCCCAGAGTTGCACCTGCAAACTTGCACTCCATCATGACTCTGTCAATTCACGGAACAGCTGGGATCCTGCTGGCGACCAGGATGCACCTTCCTAAATTCATCCATTCAATGATCATCCCCTGTGCTGCCGCAACCGCATTCCAGGAAGGACACAGCTAGATACAGGAAAAAAAAAAAAGACAGCAAAGGTCTCAGGAAGCTTCCGTGTGAGTGCAGGAGACAGATGACAGTCAATCAATAGGCAATTTCAGATTGTAATAAATATTACAGAAAAGATAAAACAAGGCAACACCAGACTGGGGGGAAAGCGTAGGGCCTAGAAGGTCCGGGAGGTCTCTTGGGAGCCTGGCCCTTGGAAGTGAGACCTAAGAACAAGCAGCTCAAGGGAGGAGCTTTTCAGGTATAGGGAACGGCAAGTACGGAGGCTCAGAGGCTGAACCATGTTTGGTGAGGGAGCAGAGAGGGAGATGAGGTCAGAGGGATAGGCAGGGACCAGGTTCCTAGAGCCTTGCAAGTTGTTCTAAGAAGTCTGATGACCTTACACAGAAGGCAGGTAAACAATCACCTTCTGCTACTGGGTCACAGTAACCCCCACGGCCAATAATCTGCCCAAGTATCTGAATGAGAGATTTCCCTAAGCACTGGGCTTTTTACTGTCCACACACTGTACCTCTTGCGAGAATATAGAATACCTTCTTCCTCTTTTTTTTTTTTTTTTTTGGTTGCCAAGAAGCTCATCTCCGGCCTGATTTTACCTTCTCTCTTATTTTCCTTTCGTCTTAGTTCTTTAGCCTTTTCCATCCCACTGCGCTCTTGAGCCCTTTTGAAACGCATCTCAGGCATTTGGGAATGAGAGGCACAGATGGATAAGCATAAATCTGATTCCTCTTCCCACATGACTGACCTTCCTCTTGGCCTGTGGTAATGTTTCCAGAAGGATTGTGTCTTTGGAGTTCACTGGGGTAGATTGCATTATGACTTTGATGGGCCTTGGGCATTTTTACCTTCATGCATCCCCTCCTTTTTTTTAAAGGTTTCTTTAAAATTTATTTTGAGAGAGAGAGAGAGAGAGAGAATTCCAAGCAGCCTCTGCACTGTCAACGTGGAGCTCAATGCGGGCTTACACCCACGAGATCACGACCTGAGCCGAAACCAAGAGTCTGACGCTTAACCAACTGAGCCACTCAGGCACCCCCATCCCCTCCTTCTTAAAAACTATTTTTAAATGACACTTTATGACTGTATCAGCATAAAGAAAAACATATTAGTATCATATATTAAAACATCGTATTTGGCCCAAAAGTTTGTTTTTTCCTCTTCTGATTAATAAATCAAAATACTTCTGCGGCACCTGGGTGGCTCAGTCGGTTAAGCCTCTGACTTTGGCTCAGGTCATCATCTCGTGACTTTGAACTCCACATCAGGCTCTGTGCTGACAGCTTGGAGCCTGATCCTGATTCAGATTGTGTGTGTCTCTCTCTCTCTGACCCCACCCCTTGCTTTGTCTCTGTCTCTGTCTGTCTCTCAAAAGTAAATAAGCATTTAAAAAAATTTTGGGGGGCGCCTGGGTGGCTCAATCAGTTGAGCGTCTGACTTCGGCTCAGGTCATGATCTCACAGTCTGTGAGTTCGAGCCCTGCGTCGGGCTCTGTGCTGACAGCTCGCAGCCTGGAGCCTGCTTCGGATTCTGCGTCTCCCTCTCTCTCTGCCCCTCCCCCGCTCATGCGGGCCCCACTGTGTCCACCAGATAAGTTAGCCATATAGAGAGGTGAAGACAGGCAGGGTGGGGATTGAAAATGATCTTCCAGCCAGAAACACCTGCTGTCAGGTGGGGAGAAGCTGTTTTTCAGTCACCTGAGGGGACCTTTGCTATGGTGGGTAGGGTAGAAGCATGGAGGGAGCACTGGACAGGGAGTCAAAGAGCCCAGCCTAGTCTTACCTTTGCCACCAAGCACCTGGGTTGGTTGGAAGTCATTGACCCATGGAGGGCTTTAGAAAAGTTCAATCCGTTAAATTTGGAAGGGGGGGCGGGTTGGGAGAGGAAGAAGGGGAGCAGTGAGAATAGGTCAGTGTCTCTAAGGAGTAAATGTCAACTTCTTCCAGGGGAGTTCTCTAGGATCTCCTTCCCGTAGTGCTGGTGATGATGATGGGGATGATATTTATAAAGCATGTACTGTGTGCCCAGAACTGTGCTAAGCACTCTCCTCTTTGCTGCAGCGTAGCTGGTTTATTGCACACGCTATCTCCCGAGGTACAAGCACAGAGCAGCTTGACTGCTTCCCTCCACCGCTGTCCGCACACGCTCTCTTGACCAGCTCTTCTCTGCCTCCGGATGAGTGTTGGCAGGCTCCATGGCTTTCCTATCACTCTCTGATAAAAAAAAAAAAAAAATAGTCTCCTTATCCTGGTTTTTAAAAGTCTGGTCCGGTGTAATATCAGAACCCCAGACTTTTTATTGGGCTCGCCTCCACGGCCTGGCCTGTGTGGAATTCTCCCATTTTTCACCATATGGGGGGTGCGGTTCACTCCCCACAAGGCCCTCCCACCCCGCCCTTTTGGGGGGTTGACTATTCCCCCACTTCTGGACTTTCCAGGCTGGAGTTAGAACAGGTCCCTGCAGCCCTCAGAATCAAGGGAACACAAAAGAACGAGCTGACCAAAGAGTCCTCGCGCCTGCCCGCTACTTGGCTTGAGATGAGGGGTCATGGAGGCCCAGAGTGGGGCGGGGGGGGGAGGCACAGCCTTCTGATAGCTCCTTCTAGAGAAGTCTGTCTACAGGTTTCTTCAGCTTCCCAGCTCTTTTCTTTTGTATTCTAGAGATGAGTGATGAGTTAAAGATCATGAAGACCATGTCGTGATAGGTTAACAAGTCCTGCAAGGGGTCGAGCCCCTCGCTTTGGGATGTCGGGGTCCTGGCATCTGTTGTATGGTTCCCTGCCTTTAGGTCTCTGCTGAAGCCCAAGGCACCAGGAAAATCTCATTCAATTTCCTGTTTCCTCATGCCAGCTTTACGAGCTGACTCAAAATTTTACCCCGTGATGTAAGGACTCTGCTATTGTTCCCATATTACAGATATAGAAACTGAAGCTAAGGGTCTCAGTCCAGTAAACAGCACAGAGGGGCGCCTGGGTGGCTCAGTCGGTTAAGCGTCCGACTTCGACTCAGGTCATGATCTCACGGTCTGTGAGTTCGAGCCCCGGGTCGGGCTCTGTGCTGACAGCTCGGAGCCTGGAACCTGCTTCAGATTCTGTGTCTCCCTCTCGCTCTCTGCCCCTCCCCCACTCTGTCTCTCTCTCAAAAATAAATTAACCTTAAAAAAATTAAAGAAGCGACTTACTTTGAGCTATGACTTTGCTTCCATGAGGAGATAGATACCTTACTATTCCTCTCGAGTCAGGGAAAAGGCCTCAGTTGCACATCGTTAGCATTTGGAGATGATATCCTGCCATGATAGGTTTCCCAAAATACACAAACATTTTTTTCATTACATTTTTTTTTTTTTACCAATCAAAACAGCTATCCAGTAAGAGCCTACAATGCTTATATATGATTTAAAAAGTCCTCAAATTCGGAAAGGTTGAAAATCTGTTTTAAAGTGCTCTGCACACGATTATTCAATTACGATCCTTTCAAACACAAGAGGCAAAGGTGCTTTGGGCTGAGACCACCTTCCCTTTCAGCAGAGTAGGCCTCCTAAGCCATTAGGGCGAGGTTGCCAGATTTAGAAGCGAACATGCCACACCCAGTTAAAACTGAGTTTGCAGCGGGGCGCCTGGGTGGCTCAGTCCATTGGGCATCCGACTTAGACTCAGGTCATGATCTTGCATCTCGTGAGTTCGAGCCCCACGTCGGGTGCTGTGCTGACCGCTGGGAGCCTGGAGCCTGCTTCGGATTCTGCGTCTCCCTCTCTCTCTGCCCCTCCCCTGCTCACACTCTTGTCTCTCTCTGTCGCTCAACAACAAATAAACGTTAAAAAAATAAATAAATAAATAACTGAGTTTTCAGGAAACGATGAACGATTTTTGGTGAGAGTATGTTTTGTGCGATATTTGCAGTTTCTGACAATATGCCTTATTAGGGTCAAAGGGGACTTGGGCAAGGCATCCGGGGGCTGGCCTGCCATTCATAGCTGGGGCTTGGTGTTCTAGTCAACGGACAAACGGTTTCTCAGAACATCGCCATCAGACAAGGCCACTCTGTTCCCATGGCGACTACCAAAACAAAAACAGGATCCCTCAGGAACCACGTCTGCACAAGGACAATACGCGAGCCTTGTCCAAACCTCCAAGTCCCACACACCCCTGTCACCCTCCTAATAGAAGTGGCTGCCACTGCTTCACCAATGACACAGCTCCTACCTCGCTCTGGTCTGCCCTCCCTAAAGAGACCATTTATTGAGATGCCCAATTATAGAATTACCCCACCTCCTTACAGCATCTAATTCAGGGCAAAGCCTCACTTCCTTAAGCTCTCCCCGCAAATCTCCTAACACAACCCTAAACCTCTTAAGAAGTCACATCTAACATCCGTGGCTCATTAGCTCTTCAGGCAACTTCAGGTGCTTGATGTTCCTACCTGGTCCTGTGGTTGGCTCTCAGTCTCCAAGAAACAGCCATTGAAATCCTCCACTGGAAAGACTCCCGATGAATGGAGATGCTGACCAAACATAACGATGATCAAGCAGCCATCACGGGGATGACTTATTTAGCCAGAGGAAGAAGCCAGCAAAGAAGAGATAGAGGGTGGTCCCCAGGGCTGGCCTTGTTTCTGCCACGTGAGTTCCCGGCTTCCAGACCCCAAGGTCTGTCTGCCACTGGATCCCAAACCACTGCGACGTGGCCTTTCCCACCATCGCCTGAAATCTGAAGAGTTCTCAATGCTTTGGCTAACTACCTAATCACTGTTTTTTTTTAAGAGAACATTTTATTATGTTAACCAAACCTCTACTCTGCAATTAACTCTAATCACACAAGCAATTAAATTGGGAGTAAGATTATTTTGCAGCTTAAAGCTATTTGTGTCGACACTGGGTTTTTCTCTATCTAATTAATTCTTATTTCTTCGTTATAATTGTTATTTAATTAACAGACTTTCCGACTTTACCTGCGGGTTGGTTTTTGTTGTGGTTGTTGTTGTTGTTGTTGTTGTTTAAACAACCGTCCGTCCCCACACTCACACACCTGAGCACATCACATCTGCTCCTCTGGAGCGTCTCAAAGCGGGGACAGAAGCATCGGCCAATTCCGTTGAGCTACTTGGAAGGGAAACTGGGCTTGATTAATTTGTCACTCAAAGGTAGGGGGAGAGAGAGGAGAGAGGACATGTGTGCACAGGCAGAAGAGAGGCAAAGAGAGAGGGCGTAAGAGAATCCCAAGCAGGCTCCATGCTCTACACACAGAGTCCGACCCAGGGCTAGATCTCACGAACTGTGAGATCACAACCTGAGCTAAAATAAAGAACCAGACGCTTAAATGACTGAGCCACCCAGGCGCCCCTCAAACATTTTTAAAAGCTCATTTTATTTCCTATTGTTAATATCTCTTTGCAATTGTTATTTAGTAGGTGCTCTAAAGATTATAATATGTACCTTTAACTTATCACAGTATACTTAATATTGTACCATTTCACTAAAATGTAACCATCTTACAACTATATAATTGCATTTAATGTCCTCTATCCTTTGCCCTCTTGTCACATATATTTTTCTCATACATTGTAAACTTCACAATAACATTAGTGGTATTTTTTATGTAGCAGTTAATTGTCTTTTTAAATGTTTATTTTTGAGGGACAGGGAGAGAAAAAGAGAGAGAGCAAGTGGGGGAGGGGCAGAGAGAGAGGGAGACACAGAATCCGAAGCGGGCTCCAGGCTCTGAGCTGTCAGCATAGAGCCCGACGCGGGGCTCGAACTCACTGACCGCGAGATCATGACCTGGGCCACAGCTCGACGCTTAACCGACTAGGCCACCCAGGTGCCCCGCTGTTAATTGTCTATTAAATAAATTAAGAGAAGGAGAAGAGATCATGTTTTAGAGCTGTCCGTACATTTACCTTTTCTGGCATTTATTTATTTACCTGATATTTGAGTTTCCATCTTGTGTCACTTCCCTTCCGGAGAACTTCCTTTAGTATCTCTTATAGTGAAGTTTTGCTGGAAAAAAAAAATTCTCCTAGAGTTTGTTTGTCTACACATGTTGTTATCTCAGCTTCATTCTGAAAGATTCTTTAATTGGAAATATTCTGAGTTAACTGATTTTTTTCTTTCAGTATTTTGAGATGCTCTCCGGTTGTCTTCTGTCTTCCGCTGCTTCTGGTAGAGGGCAGTCATCATTCATTCGCAGTTCCCCTATTTGGAATGTGTCCTTTTTTCCTCTGGATGCTTTTTTTTTTTACAATTTCCTCTTTACCTTCTGCCTTCAGCAGTTTGATACAACGGGCCTAGGTGTGCTTTTATCTGTTGTTATACTGCTTCAGGTTTACTGAGATTTTTGGATCTGTAGGTTCATGTTTTCACCAAATTTGGGAATTGGTGACCCAGGAATCTTCTTGCAATAGTTGTTCTGCCTACTGTCTCTTCTTCCTGTCCTCTGGGTCTCCCATTGCTCCTTTGTTAGATGACTTGATATTGTCCTACAGGTCACTGAAACTTCGTTCACCAAGTTTTCAATCTTTTTACTCTCACCCTTGGCTGCTAATTCCAACATCTCAGTGTCTGTGTCCATTGACTGCTTTTTCTTCTGGATTATGAGCCACAGATCCTTCTTTGCCTGTCTAAGAAATTCTTCTATTTTTTTAGACATTGGGACATTGTGGTTGATACAGTGTAGGGAGTCTGGGTAATGTCCCTCTTTTTTAAAGGATGTGGGTTTTGCTTTGAAAGCACGCAGTTAAAATACTTACAGATGCCAAGGAGTCTATCAAGGCTGATTTTATTCTTTGACTTTGTCCATAGCCCTATGATGTGATCCTTCCTTTAGGACCTGGTCTTGACTTCTAAGACCTGTCCTTCTGAGGGTCTTCACCAAACGTGTGGGGGTGCTTATGAGATCGTTCCACTTGGATTGGCTAGAAGTCAAGCCACTCTCTAATAAACCACGGGGAATCTTGCCGATGCGTGTGAAGTCTAGTCGCTGGCCAGAGAAAGCCCCACGCAGAATTTTGGGGCCTTGCTTCTACCCATCTTCCCCTCCTCTGGTACCCTGGCATGCAAATTCCTGTCACTTGATAACACTGAACTCTGATCTCAATCAACTCAGTTCAGTCAGATTGCTTTACTCTTTGGGTTCCAAGCATGATGGCCGAGAAGGTGACCCCACGCCAAAAGTCAAGGCAAACATGGGGCTTGTCTTGTACGTCTTCCTTTTTTTCAAGGATCGAAATCTTGCACTGACGCTAGTCTGATGCCTGAAAACAGTCGCTTCCTATGTTTTCTACAACTTTATGTTTCTTGGTGACAGGAAGTCAATGGAATGGAAGTTTGGAAACTTCCAGAAATGGAAGTTTCCTCCTTGCTCTTTGGGATTTCATATCCAATCAGTCATGGAATCTGTAAATCATTAGTGCTTGATGCCAATTCTTCTGGTTTTCCACCTTTAGGGCACAAGATAGGATTGTACCTCCCTCTGCCCTTGAGTTGGCCACCAAGTCACTTGTCTAGGCTAGGTGTAAGTACGTGAAAGTGACCCGTGTCTTTTCTAGGTGGCAGCATTTAAAAGCCAGTGTGCATTTTGCCGCATTCCCGTCCCTTTTACTATGATTGGTCACATGCCCCAGAGTAGAAACACTATCAGCCTGTGTCTCTAAGTGAAGATGATGCAGAACAGAATCCCCTAAAAACCTGGGATGGACTGTAGTGTGAGAACTAAATCTTTGGGTTTGTTTTTTTTTTTTTTTAAGCTACCTGGGTTTGGAGGATTGTTCGTCCCTGCAGCAAAACGTAGCCTCTTCTAACTACTAGAAAATCCCATCATTTCAACTTCCCAAATTTCTCTCAACACATTTCTTCCCATTCATCCCTACTTAACCCCCGTCATCTCCCTCCTACACTTCCTCCAGCATCTCCACCCCCTTCCGATCTTCACGAAGCCCTTCAGTGACAGTTCTTAAACGAATGCTGGTTGTATCATCCCCTTCTGATGACCAATCCAAGATGTCTCCCCACTTCCCTAAAAATAACACTTTTGCCCTGGCAGCGGGACTCCTCCCCATCTGGCTGCAACACACCATTTCAGCCTTGGGGCCAGCAAACCCACATATTCTCTGCCTAGGTCACCTGAGTAATTGTGTCCTCCTCACACAAGAGTGCCTTCCCTTTCACCTCACTGCGCTTTGGCTTACGCGGTTCCTCGTGCCAGAAATGCGGTTCCTCGTGCCAGAAATGCTGTTCCCTTTACTTTTCTGCTTGACAAATTCGTCTTTCCGTTTCCAGCCCAGATATCACCTACACTGTGAGTTTCTCCTTCTTGCTAACCCATCCCTCCCCTTGTGGAATTCTGCCAAGCTCTCCTCTTCCTTTGCTACTCTGCATATTTTAGGATCTCAGAGGTTATTACTGGATGTGCCGGCGGAGTCAGGTCCTTGTTTGTATTACATTTGGCCTGCACACTATTTTTTTTAAAAAATGGAATTATTTGGCAAAAACGTCAGGATTAGGAAATTCCATACACACAAAACCACATTTGGGTTGCTCTTGAAAAACCAGAAGATCTGGCCATCCCGCGCTGCGTTCCTACTTGGCAACAAACAGGCCTAGAGCCGAGTTCCCGCGCGCCTCTCAGCTGGGCGCATGCGCTCTGATTTGCAGGCCATCGCACTCGGTTCATTTCATCCGTGTGCGCCAACCCTATGGCATCCTTCTGGGAGCTGGCTTAGCAATTCCTGGAATCGAGTGACCTGTTCACGTGCCTGGCTCCTGCAACACCAGATTGTTAACCCCCACAAGGTGGAATTGTGTTTCATTCGTGCTTCACCCCTTTTGGATCTATTAGGGTAAGTCGTGTTTAGCAGGTGTGCACGAGCTCGTGCGGGACGCGCGCACACACACATTGCAAGCAAGGGCTAATTGTTGTCTTCACGGAGTACGTGCTCCACAAGGGGTTCCTCCCTGGTCACTTCGATATGTGGACGTCACCACGGTGAAATCTACGATGAGAGAGTATTAGAGGAAGCACTGTAAAAGGCAAACCAGGAAACACTTAGAGAGGACCCTCCAAGAGTGTTGCCTTTTTGTGTGCTATTTATCGGGGAAGCCAGCATTGCACACAGTGATCCAGGTTCTGAGGCTCAGCCTAATGGCATAAATGTACCTATATCTCTCTATGTGTCTGTCCCTTTATCTCTGTTCACCTCGCCTATGCAGGTACCTACCCGTGTGCGATCTTGCACAAACATACCCAACACTCTCTCAATTCCACAAATCAGCTTTTGCGTGACGGCGTGTGTCATCTACGGCTATTTGCACGGTGGAGAAGGAAGGTGAAAGACAGTTGATGAGCCAAGCTAGTTTTTAATCTCTCTGGCACCAAAAAGAAAAAAAAAACCCACTAAACACAACCTTCACACGCCTAAACAGAGTCTAGACTGTGTGAGGAAGTCATTTGGGATATTAGGCACTTGGGTGACAGAATCCAACACGTCAACTTTGCATGCCACGCTATTAATGTTGGTACTTCTTGGTCGTTATTCAAGTTCACTTTAAATAACACCAGATTTTTTTTTTTTAATTACTCACTTTTGCCTGTCTGGATTTTGAGTTATGGAGAAAAACGAGACAGCAGCAGTTGGGTTTTTCTTTCTTTTTTCCTTTCTTTTCTTTCTTTCTTTTTCTTCTTCTTTTTTTAAATCTCAGAATGTATTTTTTGCAGGCCTCCAAGGCAGACTTCTTTTTTTCTATTTTTTTTTTATTGCAGTAAAATACACATGGCCTCAAGTTTACCATCCTAACCATTTTTAAGTGGCCAGTTCATCACCATCCATCTCCAGAATGTTCCATCTTCCCCAACTGAAACTCTGTCTCCAGTTAAACAATAACCCTCCTTCTCCCCACAGCCCCTGGTAAGATCCCTTCTTCTTTCTGTCTCTATGATGTCTGCTGCTCAAGGAACCTCATGTAAGCGGAATCATACGGTATTTATCTTTTTGCAACCGGCTTGTTTCACTCAGCAAAATGTCCTCAAGTTCCACCCATGTCAGAGCATGTGTTGGAATGTCCTTCCTTTTTAAGGTGGAATAAAACTCACAGGTGTTCATTATGCATACGACGTATTTTGCTTATCCTGTCGTCTATCGATAGACACTTGGGCCATTTCCATTTTTTAGCTGTTGTGAACGATGCTGTTTTGTATAGACGTACAACGATCTCTTTGACTCCCTGCTTTCATTCTTGTGGGTACATACCCAGAAGTGGAATTGTTGGATCATAGGAGAATTCTATTTTTAACTTTTGGAAGACCTGTCCTACTGTTTTCCACAGCAGCTGTACCATTTTCCATTCCCAACAGCAATGCACAGGGTCCCAATTTCTCCACATCCTCGCCAACACGTATTATTTTCTGGGTGTTGTTGATAAGAGCCACCATCATGGGTGTGAGGTGGTATCTCACTGATTTGACCTTCCTTTGATGATGAGTGATATCGAGCATCTTTTCATGAGCTTGTTGGCTCTCCGTATATCTTCTTTGGAAACGGTCTATTCAAGTCTTTTGTCAAAGGTATATTTTTGCGATGAGATCCCTATTTTGGGGTAGGAGGGTCACAGGAGAGGGGCACTCATCACACCCCAGGTCCTGTGCCAGGCTTCAGAGTTCCGTGATGAGCTCATCAGCAGTGAGAGAGAGCGGGGGGCTCTAGACAGGGAGCATCGTCCAGGTGGGGGGCAGGTAACACTTCAGATGGGATCGCAGTGACAGACACAGGAGAATCTCGGGGAGGGGGGCAATGCCTGCTTGGAAGGAAAGAGGTGGGGTGGAGGATGGGGCGGGGGGCGTCTGTCCGGAAGGAAGGAGGTGGGGTAGAGGACAGGGGTCCAGGACAGGGGTAAGCTCGTTGCAGTGTGAGCTTGCTTCGGGAGACAGTTGCTGCAGTGGATAAGAGCAAAGGCTTTCTAATCCTGTGCTGGACCCCCTGCATCACAGTTTATGAGCTGTGTGACTTTGAGCAAGTCACTTGACCTTTATAAGCTTCCACATCTTCGTCTGTAAAATAAGAATAATGCCCACAATACACGGTGGTTCCGAAAACTAAATGAGCTAATGTCAATAAAATGCTTTGCAAATATCAGGCTAATAGCAGATGCTCAGGAAAAGGTAGTTTTTCTTCGTGTTTTCCAGAACGCTGGATTTCTAAGAACTGCAAGTTCAGGTCAGTCAGACTCCAAACGCTTTGTCATTTCCACCGTATATCCCGCAGAAATCGACAGTATCCGCGGAAGGCAATGCATACAGCTGTTCAGTACAGGTTCAAAGTTTCTCACGTTAGCGTGGCTGTCCTACAGTTTGCTGTAATCACAGTGCAGCCTGAAGAATCCTGAGCCCAGATGTATCAGTCCAGAAGGAGATCCTCCGGATCAACGGTTTCAGTGAAACTGAGGCAAAGGAGAAACACCACCTTCCCAGAGTGGCTGCTATGTCCCAGACGCTATACCGGCCCCCCATGCGTGTGACCCCATCGTGATTCCCAACCTCCAACAGAGGTAAGGAATTTTACTTCCATGTTACAGATGGGGAAACTGAGACTCAGGGAGCGCTTGCAAAAAGGTTAATGGATGGAGGCAGTGGGACCGGGATTTGCCCTTGGTTCTGCCTTGACTTCTAAAACCATGGATCTTCCCATTTGTCTGTTTTGCGTATTAGAAAAATCGTGTTTTAGGATTTATGTTAGGGCACTTGGTGTCATGATGAGACTATAGGGCTCAGACACATCCTTTTTGTTTGTTTGTTTGTTTACTTCACCCCTACCTTTTCCTTGAATATCCCTTTCTTTATTTACAACACTTCTGAGGGTCCCGTCCACCTTCCGGACTATTGATATGTGACCGTGGGGTCGCATTGCTTCACCCCAGGATTACCTCTGCCCCTACCGCTGACACATCCTCCTGATCTTCCGTCATCGGCAGTGGCTCCTACAGAACCAGGAACACTATTTACTACTTTTCCTTCTTCCAATTCTCCTTTCGTTGTCTTCCATTGCCTCAGAGTTGACAGGAGATCACTGGCACTTGTGATGGACCAGTACTTCCTCCCCAGCGTGGCTCTTTAAGAACCGTGTTTTCAGGGGCGCCTGGGTGGCGCAGTCGGTTAAGCGTCCGACTTCAGCCAGGTCACGATCTCGCGGTCCGGGAGTTCGAGCCCCGCGTCGGGCTCTGGGCTGATGGCTCAGAGCCTGGAGCCTGTTTCCGATTCTGTGTCTCCCTCTCTCTCTGCCCCTCCCCTGTTCATGCTCTGTCTCTCTCTGTCCCGAAAATAAATAAACGTTGAAAAAAAAAAAAAAAAAAGAACCGTGTTTTCTCTTCCGTGTGAACGCTTGTACTACTACTGTTCATTTAGCATTATTCTCGAAATATACGCATTTTCTTATTGAAATAAACTTATCTCTTTTTTACTTTTTTAATGCTTTATGTATTTTTGAGAGCGAGAGAGACAGACAGACAGCACGAGCAGGGGAGGGGCAGAGAGAGAAGGAGACACAGAATCCGCAGCAGGCTCCGGGCTCCGAGCTGTCAGCGCCGAGCCCGACGTGGGGCTCGAACCCACGAGCTATAAGATCACTACCTGAGTTGAAGTCGGTCGCTCAACCGACTGAGCCACCCAGGCGCCCCTTAAATCAACTTATTTGCAAGGAAACTTACACCATTGTCAAAAATGGACAACCAGCATCCCTTGTTATATTTGTCAACATCTTACCCTCCGATCAGCTGCTGGGACGGACAGTCCCCAAAGCTCAGGGGCCACCCGCAGTAAAAGTTTATTTTTACTTAACATTTTGAAAAGTCGTTCATGCCAAGTCCAAAGCAGTCGTTTCTGCCTCGGCCTTCCCCCTCCTTCTTGCGAAACGACCATCGCCACACTCGGGATCCAAGGAAAGAGAGTCAGTGGTGAAAGCACAGCGGACACGGTCCCCCGGACCCCAGAATGACACGCTTCCCTTCGCTAACATTTCACTCGGGTCAAAACTGATTGCACGGTCCATCCCAGATTCCAGGCGGCAGGGAGCACACACACTGCCGAGGCAGTCACTTTCCAGCAACAACCCTGTACTGTGGGAGAGAAGCCCAAATCTGCCTCCCCTGCCATCGGAAGTAATTAGGAGGGGCGTCTGGGTGGCTCAGTCCGTGGAGCTTCCGACTTCGGCTCGGGTCATGATCTCACGGCTCGTGAGTTCGAGCCCCGCGTCGGGCTTGCTGCTGTCAGCCTGTCAGTGCAGAGCCTGCTTCGGATCCCCAGTCCCCCTCTCTTTACCCCTCCCCCACTTGCGTTCTCCCCAAACTAAATGAATATTCGAAAGTCGTTGGGAAAGAAAAGACAGTAAGAGTCTTGCTCCGGATTCCCCAGCCCCTCTCTCTGGAATCTGTTTGCATGGTGTTGCACGAGAGGAATGCTAAAAAGAGCCTCCCCCTTGGCCCTGGTTCCCTTCCCCTAAGTCTTCCCAGGTTTCTGCGGTGTGGAGGTAGAAGCTGCCTTTGAAATGAGACTTCAGGCCATGAGGCAAAACCCGGCCAGGCTGCGCTTCCCCGCCCCCTCCCCGCCGCCCCCCACCGTCGGCCCCTCGGAGCGCAGCACCGACCATCCGCTCCCTGTCACCAGCGGCCCCCACCACGCCCTGGGGAACGTTCCTAGAGGCTGAGGAGCCTCCATGCTTGGTCCTCAGTTCAACTCGGTCAGTGACGCTCTGACATCGACCTTCCACCCTCTGCCAACTCTGCTTCCCCGAAGGAAACCCAAGGTGGGCCTGGGAGCATGGCCCCTGTGGGCCTCGTCTCCTGGAAGTTCTCTTCTCTCTTGAACTCCTTGATCTTTCCTCTCCTGGTTTCCCATTGATATCAGTGCCTGAATGATCCCTCTCCTAGAAAAGGGGGTCTGTGCTAAAAAGGTTGAGGTCACAGATCTCATCCACGTCCTTCTGTAAGCGAAGAAACTGAGGGCACAGAGACGACTGAAGATGTGGTCTCCTTACCTGTAATGGACTGAACTGTGTCCCCCACCCCCAAATTTATTTGTGGAAGTCCTAGCACCTGAGGTGACTGTATTCGGAGCTAGGGCCTTTAAGGCATTGTTAAAGTTAAATGAAGTCATATGGGTAAGGCCCTAATCCCATGTGGCCGGTGTCCTTATCAGCAGGGGAAGAGACTGGTGTCCTTATAACCAGGGACAGGCACGCACGGAGGGAAGACTATGTCGGGATGCAGTGACAAGACAGCCACCTACAAGCCAAGGAGAGAGCCTGGGAGGTAAACGGCCCTGGTGATACCTTCTAAACGCATCCCGTTGTGTGTGGCAAAATATCCGGCCCCCCTACCGGGGTGTGGCCCCATCTAAGGCTTAGACCAGTCCGACACCCACCGCTCCTTTTGCCTAGAGTATTCTTCCGGAGTCTTCTGCTCAGAGCAGACTCCTTTCCCCTCCTTCGGGCCTCAGCTCGAATGTTACCTGCAGAACCTGCCCCTGACCCCATCCAAAGCAGCCTGCCCCGTACCCTGTGATGGGAGCATGCTCTCTCTCAACGGTTTCCAATGTTCAAAGCTCACAACACTTCCCGGAATCTGAGATCACTTGTGTGCGTACTGATTTTTGCTCCTTTTCTGTCTCCCTGCTTAGAATCTGCACACTAGCTTCTTCTGCCCCCAGAACGGTCCCTGGAACAGAGGAGGTGCTCAGAGAACGATTGCTGAACAGGGGCATGAGTGAGAGAATGCACAGGTGAAGGAGTGACTCCCCTCTGAGGATCCGGTGAGGGAGGGTAGGTGTGACCGGGACGCTGTAGGAGGAAACGCTCTTCTGATCTCCATACTCTTTAGCTAAAAGGTCAGGCGCTGGCTTCCTTCAACCTTGCTAGACTCCATTCAGGCGCAGAGACGTTACGAATGACATGAAAACGGCACAAAAATGAACTGTGGCAGAGGCTTTTAGTCAAATCCAAGGAAATAAGCATTTTATTTAAGGATGAGTGAAATCACTCAGGTAGATTGGGAAAAGACAAACAAAAAGCAAAGTAAAATAGATAATAGATAGATAGATGGATGGATGGATAGATAGATCAAAAGGGGTGTGGGCCAGGTGGCTAAGTCATGTGATAGATGTATCTTGGTTGTCTTTTTTTTTTTTAATTTTTTAAAAATGTTTATTTAGGGGCGCCTGGGTGGCTCAGTCGGTTAGGCATCCGGCTTCGGCTCAGGTCACGATCTCGCGGTCCGTGAGTTCGAGCCCCGCCTCGGGCTCTGTGCTGACAGCTCGGAGCCTGGAGCCTGTTTCAGATTCTGTGTCTCCCTCTCTCTCTCTGACCCTCCCCCGTTCGTGCTCTGTCTCTCCCTGTCTCAAAAATAAATAAACGTTAAAAAAAAATTTTTTTTTAATGTTTATTTATTTTGAGAGAGACACAGAGCACGAGCAGGGGAGGGGCAGAGAGAGAGGGAGACACAGAATCCCAAGCAGGCTCCGGGTTCTGAGCTGTCAGCACAGAGCCTGACGCGGGGCTGACCACACCCTCTGCCATGTGACTGTCGAGTCTCCCACTCAAGGGAGAGGTCCTTCCTCACCCCTGCGACATGGGGCTTGGCCATGTCATACATACTCTGGCCAACGGATTGTTAGTAGAAGTGACACGATCAGGATTGTGAAGTGTGTTTGCACCCTGGGGCATGTTCTCTTATATCTCTACCACCGCCATGAGAAGACAGGCCCAGGTTAGCCTGTTGGTCCCAAGAGGATGAAAGACAGTTGGAACAGAGTCACCACAGCCAAGTCGAGCCTGACGTAACTGATCTCCAGCCCACCCACGGGTGGTTGGCACAACACAGAGAATTGTGGTTTTAAGCCACTGAGTTGGGGAATGGCTTTTCACGTAGCAGGAGCTGACTGACGTGGCCACTGGGTCCACACCCCTTGAAGAGGGGCCTCTGGGGCACACGACCCATGGCACCCGTTTTGAACCTCTGAGCTAGTCCACTTCAGCCTGCGCTTTATGACCTCTGTTCACCCTTCCTGGCTCTGACCTGGTGCTTGCCTGCTGCCCTCCTGAACCATGATGCTGGCTTCTCCTTGGCTCTCTGGCTTTGCTGACTGCGGGGCAACACTCCAAGTCGGGGTCCCGGGTCGGAGCTCTGTGGGGCAGAACGACTAGCCAACGCTTTCCCTTACCAACATGAAACACGAATAGAACCTACCTGACAACTGAGCTGTCACATGGGGGTCTGTCTGACGTGTCGCTAACACAGCCAGGAAGAGCGCCCATCGAAACCTCTTTTTTGGGGACTGGATCAACCTAATGCAGGTAAAGGACCTCACTGTTGACAGAGACATTTACAAAGGTAAGCGAGCCGGAAGATCGGTCCCATCTCCGTTATGTTTCTCGGTGCCTTGAGCCCTGCTGACAGTGTCCGGGGAGCATGTCGGATGCATTTGCATGAATCCTACGGCGTCCAGCCTGGGTCACGATCTGAGGAAAAGCAGCTTAACCGAACGGCCAAGATCATGGGTGCCGGGGCCAGGCTGCCCCGGGGTTCAAGGCCAGCCTGTGCTTCCCTCCGGGTGTAGACAGACCATTGTGCTATAGACAGGACGATGATTTCAAGTCTCTCACATGCAAACAGGGGCAATGCCACTTGCCCGGATTGAAAGAGACAATGCCTAACACGGAGTAAGAATGCAGTAGATGTTGATAAAAAAAAAAAAAAAAAAAAATGACATTGACAAAGGGCTCATTATAAGCCAGGAATGGTGCTAAGTGATTTAAACATGTTCACTCTTTAAATCTTCCCAGTGACGTATTTTAAGCAGGTACTATTGTCATCCCCCTTTGACAGATGAGGAAATGGAGGCCTAGAATGTTTAAGTAGCATTCCCAAAGTCACGACCGAGCTTTGAAACTGGGCAATGTGACGCCAGGGTCCACAATGCTATTCTGCCTCTTAATGCTCGCTGCCAATGTGGCCGATGACGTTATTGTCCCGTGCCTTGAGAAGACGTCTTTCTTTGTAGTTGCCCATAACCCTCAGCATGGGGCCCTGCATCTATGGTGAAAGAGTGGAAGAAGGCACATCATTGGAGCTCCTACTGTGCACTGGGCCCCTTTCAGGTTCTATCAAATCCAGCGAGGCAGGGATTATTATCTTCACTTTCAGATGGTGGGAGACGAGACTCGGAGAGGGGCAGTGGCCCTTCAAGGTTACACAACTTACAATTTTCAGAACCAGGCTTTGCTCCCAAACCTACCGC